>NC_048596.1:132921192-132971192 GCF_003668045.3 Cricetulus griseus
ACCACTGCCAGCTCCACTCCACACTCCTCCACCTCCTGAGGATACTCCATTGACTTTGCTGGCTATGGGAAAAGCAAGATTCATTTTGTTAAACTATCCTTTCTCAGGCAGCATTTGCTTACTCTATTTTCTGTCACATGCATTCCCTGAGATGTGGCCTCCCTCCTGCCTTATCTGTCATGTCTCTCTACAATCTTTGCATCACAATTCCCTGGTCCTTGCCCGCTCTTTCCTGCTGTACAGACACCTTTTCCTTTCCTGTTCTTCTACTGCTTCATCTCCTCTGTGCTTGAAGGTGAGTGGGCCAACCTGGCTTTGAAGACTTTCAAGCCATCCTGCTGGCTGCTAATGCTGCTGTGCCACACATTGTTCTTTTTGTCCACTAGGCACTTCCTTATTTAATGAACAATGCCTAATGCCCTTAGTTTGTGTTCATTTATTCTCCTTGTTTTTCAGTTATCTTCCATTTTGAAACTATTTCTGAGCCTCAATTATTTCACTGTTGCAAACTGAGGGGCAAATCTGCCATCTGCTTACTTTCTTCACACTGGGGTAGGAAGTTCATGGGTTCACCCATTTTCAAGTCCTCAAAATACTTTGGTTTTTCTGGCACCATGTTCACATCTGTTCACTAGATGATTCTTGGTTCTGTATGGTCACTCAACTCGAGAAGCTGACAAAGCTGCCTGTGTATCACTAGAGGCTATAGCACTGTCCCACAGGGTGAGGCTGGAGGCGGGTCTAGACTTCACTTCCTTAGCAAGGAGTGTTTCCAGAGACAGGAGCATACCTACTGCCTGGGAGCACCTGAAACACAGGAAAGGAGCTGTGCCAGCCAGTCTGATGTGCCTAGGGGTGATGATATAACCCAGGACCTCACTGCCACAGGTTTAAGTGGCAGTTCCTAGGCTGACATTCTTGACCTGATGCTATACTACACTAAAACCAATGGTGTTTTCACACAAAAGAACGGTTTCATGATACTGGCTTCTTGCCTCAGCCTTTCATTGATGCTCCTTTTCTACAAGAATCAAATTGAAATGGCTTCTTTGGGCCATAGAGACGCCTCACATAACTGTTTATTTACCATTGTTTCCAGCTTTCTTTCCGGTAGCCATGCAAAAGTGCTTAATTATCATATGAACACGCTGCACCCCATTCTCAATGGTTAATTCTCATTATTAACTCTTGGTATAAGGCAGCTATTTTTGGAGAACTTATGATGAACTAGTAAGGCCTAAGACAGAAAGGCAAGTTTTCAATCTATTATTCTGAAAGCTGTAGCAAGACATTAGGGAGTGGGAATAAAAACTATGAGCACTGAATAAACTATGTACAATAAAGATATAGAAAGGGATGGGCAAGCCAGCTATCCTGACTTGACAACATCTGAACAGAGTCCTGAGGAAAGTGTCAAAAGTTGCCAGGTAGCTGGTAAGGAGGAGGTGACATGCTGAGCAGAGACGGGGTGATGGTAAAACATCAAGGAATCCATACAACTAGAGCAGGAAAGCCAGGCGTGGTGGAAGAGCAGCTATAGATCACATGAGGCTAGACTTTATATCTGTGCTACTAGGGAATGGGACCACTCACCAGCCACAGTGGCCATTTATATTTAAACAAAATAAATACATAAATAAAAACTAATGTCAGTCATTCAGGTACACCAAGGACATTTAAAATGCTTAACAGCCACGTGGAGCTGGTGGGTACCCCACATGACAGTGCAAAAGAAGGGACACTTCCATCACTGGAGAGCACTAGTCTAGATCACCAAGGGTCTGACGTGTTGTGTTAGGAATTCTGAATTTTATCCATATAAGGCTTTTACTTAGAATCAGCAGTGAGTCTGATTTTAACAGGGTTTGACAAAAGTTATAATGCTAATTAGCTTATATCCTCACATCCCACTCCACTCCAGTTCTTTCACTATGGAACATAACACCTAGAAAGTACACTGGCCAATTCACACTCAATTGACTCATCAATACAGAGTTCTAAAGCATTATGCAACTCATCATATTGGTAAATGTTAAGGGAAAACCCCATATGATCAGTCAGTAAGTACAGAAGAACTTTCAGTAGGGCTCAACACCTGCTTCTTCTTTTTTTTTTTTTTTCCTACTTGATATAGAGTATTTCCCAGAACCTGCAGCAAACAGCAATAACACTAAAACCAAAGACAGAAATGGTGCCTTCTAGCCAGCACTGCTTTATTCAGCACTGGTGCATTCTAGCTAGCTAACACTGCAGTACTCAGCACTGTGCCACAGGCTTTGGCCATTTAACAGGACAATCATCACAGAATATGGATAAAAAGAACCCACTCATTTGTGGGGGTTAGCACTTCAGCAGCAAATCCCCAACTGAATTCATGTTTAGATGAGCATGCTCTACTATTTGAGATTATTTTCCTGGACCTACTTAAGAATACACAGATTTTTCTGAACATAAACTGAGAATATTATGGGGTCCTATGTGTGTGTGCTATTTTGCAGGTGTCTCTTGTTGGTTTCTCACCAGCTGGGACTGACTACATTGTCATTAGCTCTGTGTCTTCTTTGGAGAGAGTTCATTATGCAATGGGCAATAGATAAGTAATCTGAGGCACAGACTACAAATTCTAGTGCTTCCTAAAAAGCCCCAAAGGCTGCTCTATCCATGGACCACTTGGAAGGATTGTAGCTCCAAGCTGGTCAAAGTTCGACATTTTAGGAGACCTGGATTTTCTGATGGCTACCTGACAGGTTTTACACAGAGCTCTTCAACAGACTAAATGAACCTAGGCACTAGGCATTCTTGACCCTGGCATTTTCTATGGTATTTTAGATAGCTAGTCCTAGAATGTGACATTATTTTAGAGCTTGTATGTAATTGACCCCTCCACTGGCACTCAGAATGATCTCATGTAACAAGAAAGATAGTAAGAATGGTCAATGCATGCAAAGAAAGCCTACCACTGTGTTGGTATGGTGGGAATTAGAAGTCATAGAGAAGGGTAAAGAAGGTAACCTCAAAATACTGAGGTTGTTCTTAGCAGAGACTCTGACCCTGACAGCCTGTGAGGGAGCAAACATGGTTGTTTCTATAGTGATTCTGCTGCTTTGGCAGCTAGCATTAAAGAGACAAGATCAATCACATCATTTATAGTCACACTGAGAACTCTAGAAGCACCCAAGCAACAAACTGACAATTCCTATACTGTTCCAAACAGTTGCATACTATATTTTTTTTGAAATAAGCATTTAAAATGAATTCTGAAATACTAATTTAAGGACTATATTACTAAAAATGATAAATTAGGGAGAAGGGATTGACATCTGAAGCAAGCTTGTTCCTAATTTGAACTAATAAAATAAAATAAAATAAAATAAATGATAAATTAATAAAGTTCACTAAAAATGTGCACATTTTAATGGGACGGCTCTGAAAATACAGTAGCATTTTTAGGTGTTTGTATGTACCAGCTGTTCTGAGGCCTATGGAGCTACACACTGCCCTGCACCCCATGATGCTCACTCAAGTGTGTGGGTGGCTACTGACCCCTTCAGAAATGGTTCTTACTTATCTGGTGCTGAGCACAGAAGAAAACCTCACACTGCCTAAGACAGTAGGAGAATTTTTCCCAGGTAACTGCAGGGGAGAATCTCCAACTTCAGATCCTATTTGTGGAGACACCTTTGCCACCTACCTGCCTGAAAAGGGGACTTCTTTAATCCAGCCAATGATCAAGGTGCCATCCAAGTGTAACTGAGCATCTTTCACTCACAAATTAGTGAACTGTGGCTGCACTGTGTGCAAATCTCAGGCTTCTTTTGATCTTATGGATGCACTTTATACTTCTGTAACAGCATGGAAGGATATTAAAGGATGTTACCCTATGCGAAATTTGAGTAAAACTTTGGCCAGAACTATGCTTATGAAGAATTTGCTGAAGGAGGAGTTAGAAGGCTGTACTAGTAAAAAGTGTTCCTGAATGTTTTAAGTAATTACTAATCATCCAATGGCATCAGCCAGTTATAAGAAGAGAAGAGGGACTGGTTTATTAGAAAACATGGAGAGGCCTGTAAGAAATGAAGGAGATAGGATCCAAAAAGTAATCGGGTGTCAGGCCACCAACTGTACAGTTAACTGTACTTGACGAGCCCAAGCCATCACTTTTGCAAAAGTACTAACTTAGTCACCAAATCATTCCTACCAGAAAAAGCAGCATGAAGAAACAGGTTGTGCCGCAGCAAACTGAAGCAGGCTTCCACGACTGACTGGAAATTTTTATACTAGCTACTGTCTTAAAACAGGGTATCCCACTAATGAGCTTGTGGCTCATTGTCTGTGGCTGACATTCAGGATTTATGTTTTGTTTCCAGATATGGAGTGAATGTATATAAAAAAATATTAACTTCAAAAATAACTGTGTTGTTTAAGACAAAATTATAATTACTGTACATGTGGATAAGAAAATTTAAGACACAAATATTATGTAACTAATTTCTATGAAGTAGAAAATGAATCTGTACTGAGATGTTATTTTCATGTACCATCTCTAGTGTTGCTAAGTACCTTTCAAAGTCATGAAAATGTTCTTAAAGCATCTCTGTGCCAAGTGCTAATGCCACATTTATATGCCATGACACCACAGAGAACTGAAATGTGCTTGCATCATAAGTTATGCAAAGTACTTCCTTGTGCTTTAAGGTAAGAAGTATAAAGGTTTAGTACAGTTAATAATCTATAAGCCCTAGGGCAGGGGTCCTCAGCCTTCCTAATGCTGCGATACTTTAACTCAGTTCCTTATGTTGTAGTGACCGCCAACCATAAAATTATTCTCACTGTTAACTTCATAACTGTAATTTTGCTACTGCTATGGGTCATAATATAAATATTTTTGGAGACAGAGGTTTGCCAAAGGGGTTGCAACCCACAGGTTGAGAGCCACTGCCCTAGACCATGCTGGGACAAATGGATCTTTCATTAATTTTTCCTCCCTGAATAGTGGTAAAATATGTATTTCTGGCAGCTGTCACTGTCCAGTCACTAACCCACAGGGAGGGTAACAAGAGATACATGGTCTCTGTGTTAGGAATTACATTATCTAGAACACACTATTTAAAACAGAATGACATGATCAAATCTAATTTTTTCTTGATGATGATGTCATAGCTAACAGAAAAGTGAACGAAAACTAATTACCACAAAACTGTCTAGGGTATATCTACTTTTTGAAAATCTTAACAAAGTTCTCTAAAAGGTTTTAACTATTTCAGCTTTTATATAAAATCACATTTTGCCAGAAATTTTGTGGTTTTGAGCTATCTTTTGGTTTTCTGTCAGTTTTAAAATTCGAGCTACCAAATAAAAATAGGAGTTATATTGAGCATAAAATACAAACCAGTGCCTACAGGTAAAATAGTTGCTTTGACTCCTACAAGCTAGGGCTTATGACTGCCTGGTCACTTCCAAGAGACTAACAAACAGTAACTCTTTTAGTGCATGGTGTTTATTTCTTAGCAGGTATGAAGGCAATAGCCCTATACTCACTAAAACTCTAACAAACAAATAAAATGGACACATGTAAAGTTAGTCACAATACTTAGTATTTTCATATTTACCTGAATTGTGGTATTTTTTCCCAACATATTCAAATGCAAAGAGTAGCTGGAGGTCTGTTGGCTGGGAATAATGAGCTATTGCAAGGCATACCTAGGAAAAATTCTACATTTAGAATTTGAATTTAACACACTTAGTTAAATGAAATGTACAATAAGGCCTTGGTCATTGGGAGAATCGTCCTGGAGCAGTGACTACAGATACTATTTACATGTTTTCCTATTGACCTATAATATAAAAGAACTATTTAAGGGCAAGTATCTCATTCATTGTTGTGCCCCCAAGACACTGTTCAATCTTTAATTAGTACACTGTGCATATTCAGTGTGTATTTGCTAAATTCAATTTTTAAGTGGAATAATTTTATCTGTAAATAAAACTTGAAAGCTAAAGAAGCGGACACCAAAAAAAGACAGTAACAACATATCCACTCAACAACAACAAAACCCAAAGTTTCAATTTTAGTGGATTTTCAAAATCTTCAGGGATTAAAAAAATCTAAATCTAAACAACAGCCACAAAAACTTAAAATTAGGAGTATCTATATCTAGCTACAGATAAAGATATGGCTGGCACAGAGAAGTACATTTAAAAAAAAAAAAACATTCCAGTGAAAAGGATTACAACTAGAAAAGTATGGGCTAGCAAACCAACAAATGATAACTTGAGCCTGAGCTCTACTAAGCACTTGCTATGACTTGTGTGAATTGGACAACTTGAGTATACCTAACCATCAAAGGAATTCTCAATATAGAAACACTATTATTCTCAAAAGCTATTGGACAGAATGAAGGACAGTGTTCCATGTTCACAAGCCATGGATGAGACTGAGAAAGAAAATAGCCCTAAGTGAACATAGAAGGAAAAAAGAAATCTAAGGCATGTGTTGAGCAAGAAGGGTAGATGGCCTTTTCTTAAAGTGGTTATATATGACTTAGAGATGAAGCATAACAGAATGATACACTTTTGACAATGAGCAAGCAAGAAAAGTTCATTGTTAGCCCATTTCAAATCAGTGGTGTTTGGAGTGAATTGATGCAAATTCCATTAAGCATTGACTATTTGTCAGCTTGTTGCTTAAACAATATTTTAAAGCATCTTCCAGATAATAACATTTCCTATCATAAAAAGTTAAAACATAAACCAAGGATACATAACTTGTCACTAGATTTATTTGGGGGGGGGGAGTTCAAGGCAGGGTTTTTCTGTGGCTTTGGAGGCTGTCCTAGAACTAGCTCTTGTAGACCAGGCTGGTCTCAAACTCACAGAGATCTGCCTGCCTCTGCCTCCTGAGTGCTGGGATTAAAGGCATGTGTCACCAATGCCTGGCATGGTGTCACTAGATTTTAATGTAAGGAAAAACTTCTTAAAACTTCTATTGCCTTGATTTCTCGGTGCCTAACCACAGAGAGCATCCAGGAAGGATCTACTTACAACTCTGTAAGACTACCTACATTCCTCTTTGCAATTCCTATCATGTACATCAGCCTGCGTGCTGTTTAGTATTAACAGCCACATCGACAGAACCTAGACTCACTGGCAGACAAGCCTCTGGACATGCCCTGACTAGGTTAACAGTGGCAGAGCCATTTCTTAGGCAGGGGATCTCAGATTGTGCAAGAGGAAAAGCAAGCCTCTCTGTTCTTGTTACTATGGTGTAATGTGACCTGATGCTTTCTTCAAGCTCCTAACCTAGAACTGTGAGATGTAGCCCCTTTCTCCCTTAGGCTGCTTTGGTCAGAGTTATTATCATAACAACAGGAGAAACTATGACAGTCTTCCTTGAAGGACTTTTAGCAGCAAAACTTCTCAATCTATGCCTTGACAAAGTCTGCATGGACATGTTTACTTCATACAGACACTTAATGCACTTTTCACGGCTGCCCTATTTTGCTATGCTGCTGTAACTACATCCTGAAGCCAGACATGTTTTATGGTACCTCTGTGGGCTTCCCTGAATTTTAAAAATCTACACTTCTTCTAAAAAGTGTTTTTGGTTAATTACTTGGCTGTCTTGGTGATCTGCTATGGTTTCCATGTACTTGCACAACCCTGCTCACTAGACAACTCTTACCTTTCCAAGGATCCCTTAGTCATCTATGGTCAGACAAAAGCATGCCTGTATACATTGTGTCTGACTGACTGCAGCCACATCCTCTGCCATGCTCACTGCTCCTCTCAGCCAGCCCTACTTACTTGTAAACAGCCATATCTAGTACACATGACTCTTAATCAAATTTTCCTGGATGGAGCCCAAGAAACCAAAGCTTCTGCATGCTATAGCATCACCTGTGACTTTCTGGACAGACACTGTGGCTAGCAGTAACAGCATTAAACATGTTAGCAGGTGGATCACTTACTAGTGTAATCATGAAAATGCTACCCACCACTATAACTAGTCTATTGCTTTTTCTAAGAAAATTAAAAAGCTGCATAGGCCCATTTACACAGAAAAAATTCACAGATCATTAATGATGGAACATGTTTATGAAGCAAAAGAGCACAAAGCCCATGTGTGAAGCCAAAATCCAAGACAGCCTATTTCTAAAGCTCCTTTAAAAATCACACAGTGGCACACTAGCTTAGAGGCAGGTATGTCAAACAGCATGCACACTTAGACAGAAAATAATACTGTGAAACTGAAGCTTGGTTTAGTGACTTCCAGGACAGTGGCTTTTCTAAGAAGGGACACTACACTGCAGATTGAATTTGCTGTTCAGAAGCATGACTATAAGCATACATGAACTGTTGGCTGGCACAGGCATATGCACACTTGCATATCTGGAGGAGACTCGTGTTGTTTCTGTGGAACACCCAAAGAAGAGAGAGAGACAGATGTCTATTGTCTTTGCACTTTTCCCAACACACTGTTTTAAAAGCCTAGGTCCAAATTCCTGGCTTCTACTTGTAAGAGACTTTGAAAGTCTTTATAAGATCTTGTTTGCAGGGCTGCAGAGATGGCTCAGGGGTTAAGAGCACTGACTGCTCTTCCAGAGGTCCTGAGTTCAATTCCCAGCAACTACATGGTGGCTCAGAGCCATCTGTAATGAGATCTGGTGCCCTCTTCTGGTGTGCAGATATACATGGAAGCAGAATGTTGTATACATAATAAATAAAATCTTTAAAAAAGATCTTGTTTGCATGTAAAATTATTCTTATTATGCAGATATTCCCTAATTAATAATTTTTAAAGGGAAAGCCCATAGATGACTTATCTTCCAACTGAAGCACAGCACTGGAGACATCAAATCCAAGGGATGATGAATCTCTAGCTCTACCACATTTGCAAGAAAACCAAGTTCCCTATCTTGGCTTAAGACCAAGGAGGAGTATCAGGTTTCAGGCAAAAATGACAGCTCAAGCCAGGTGTACTCACATCTGTGATTCCACCAGCATATGGAAGACTGAGATGGGATTACCACTTTCAAGCCAGCCTGGGCTACATGTTGAGATCCAGGCTAGCCAAGAAAACTGAAACCAGGGCTAGTGAGGAAGACTAGTCCACACAATGCTTACTGCATAAACATAATGCCCTGAGTTTGATCTCCAGAACCACAGTAAGAGATGGAGGCAGGTGGTTGTGCACACCTTTGATCCCAGCACTCTGGAGGCAGAGGCAGGTGGATCTCTGAGTTCGAGGCCAGCCTGGTTGACATAGCGAGTTCCAGGACAGTCAGGGCTACACTGAGAAAACTTATCTCAAACACACACACACACACACACACACACACACACACACACACACACACACACACACACACCACACACACACACACACGGAGCTGAGGGCAGTAATGTGCACTTGTCATCCCAGAGGTGTAGAGGGGCAGACAGGCAGATCCTTGAGGCTCACTGGCCAGCCAACCTAGCCTGCTACTTGGCAAGCTCCAAGCCACCTTTCAAAAACAAGGTGGATAGTTCCTGGGGTTGACCTTTGGCCTACCCAATCACAGTCAACATTGACTGGTTTTGGTATTTTGTTTTGATTTTTTTTAAGTGTTTTACTATGTAGTTCAAGTTGACTTTGAATTAAGTATTCTTCTGTCTCAGCCTCCCAAATGCTGGAATTACAGGTCTGTACAACTATGCCTGGCTTGCCAACCTTATTCTTTGTTTGTGCCTAAAATGTCCACGGTGACTAGAAGGGAGCATGAGATCCCCTGGAGCTGGAGTTCCAGGAAGTTAGGAGCTGCCTGATATGGGTGCTGGGAACTGAACTCGGGTTCCCTCTAAGAGCAGAGGTACTCTTAACTACTGATCCATCTCTCAGCACTACTGTAGAACTAGATGAATGAAATTCATTTCTCACCAAAAATAAAATAAAGACATCAGATATTTAATTCAATTACCATTGATCCACCTACCATGTATTTTCAAAGTGATAAATCATTAAAGGTAATATGAAGATATTTCAATTAAAAAAATCTTTTCATACTTTCTTTCAACCTCAGTTTTGAGCAAGGATCCATCAAAAGGAAATGGTGGTTCAAAGTTTCTATAAGGGCAATGTCCAATTCTGTATCATTAAACTCCTTTCTTTAGATAGACCTTCACCAAATATCATATTTCTCATGACAGCACAAAGATAGTAAAGATGAAGAGCACTGTGATACAGTTGCACAAACTAACCTAATTTAGTCAGGAGACAATTGAAAGAGAGCCAATTAGACAGACAGTGTTAGAGCAGCATTTACCAAGATGTAAACCAGTGAGCCAAACTAGGATTCTGGGCATTCCTGTTTCAAACAAAAAACAGAAATGCTTTCGGTATTTAAAAAACAATCCACAGTTCATGCATCACAGAATTCTAAGCATATACCTGATCCTCTTAGAAGAAATTAAAAAAAAAAGCATTTTCCACAGGAAAGTTAACATTAAAGATCCCAGGAAGCAAATAAACTGAGCCTTCACTTCCCAATTGAAGGCCTCGCTGTGTTGCTTATGCCAGCCTTGAACTCCTGGCTAAGTTCAGGTAATCCTCCTGCTTCACTGTCATTGGACGATGGGTGCACACAGTCATAATTGCAGGATTCATTTTTGCAGCACAGGCTGACCTTGAGCTCTAGATCCTCTGGATTCAGTCTACCAGTAACTGGGACTATAGGCATATGCTATGGGATCAGCTGCTACTGAACTGACACAAAAACCTTCACTTGAAATTTAAAAAAAAAAAAAAAAAAAAAAAAAAAACAGTGAGTTTTGCTAGCCATATACAACTCTGTATTTAAAACATGTAAATTGGAAGATTTCTTCTATTTTGTCCCCATGGCTTCCATTGCCCCTCACCTTCCTCAGTACTGCACAGAAGACCAGGCATACTTCTTTGTAAGACACTGGGAAAAGAATTGTCGGAGGCTTGGCTTTGATGCTCAGTGTGCTTTGTTCAGTTGGTGACTACCCACTGGCATTAGCACATCTGTCACACTGTCACTGTGACTGTTCCTTCACACTCATTTATCCCTGCTTCCTCTTAACTAAACTTGTACTCTTTAGGGAAAGAAGCCACAGCCTGCCTTTCTTTTCTATTTTGAAAACCTAGAACATTGTGAAGGAGTTATCCAAAGACACCCCTCCCCCATCCAGTGCTGGCTAGTTTATGTCAAGTTGACATAAGCTAAGTCATCTGAGAGGTAAGATGACTTACCTCCATAAGATCAGCTTGTAGACAAGCCTGTAGGATAATTAATGATTGGTGGAGGGGGGCCCAGACCACTGTGAGTGTGCCATCCCTGGACTGGTGGTCCTGGGCTCTATAAGAAAGCAGACTAAGCAAGCCAGTAAGCAGCATCCCTCCAGGGCCAACGCATCAACTCCTGCCTCCTCCTGCCCTGTCCTGTCCTAACTTCCTTCAGTTATGGGACTATGATATGGAGGTATAAGCCAAACAAACCCGTTCCTTCCCAACTTGCTTTTGGTCATGGTGTTTAATAGAAACCCTAACTAGGACACCCAAGAAGAATGTGAGCAACTGAAAAATGAAACCTTCCTCACCAAATGAACACCAAAACATAATCAGCAAGTACGATAAAGCAACCAGATAATTATGATTTCCATTCACTGAATATGTCCTCTGAAAAATACAGTAAGAATGGGAAGCTTTAAGCCTTCTGAAAGAAAACTAGGCCAACTCTAAATTTCTTAGGTAAAACACTCTGTTAACTCAATCTCACAAGTGCTGTGGTAACCCTACTCTCAACATGTGGCACATCATGGCGATAAAGTTTTCATAGGTTCTAACTTCATTGGTCAATGGCACTACAAGTAAATATTTAAGTTTTGAGACAGTGCCTTGGCTAAATATTTTATCTGTAGTGTTCTACCTGTTCAGTCCTAAGAATGGGCATATTGACGTAAAATGTCATCATCACAAACAGCAGAATCCAACCACTAAAGTTATCAAGCTGAATGTTTATGCGATGGTTATGTTGGCTGCAGATAAAAACATTACCTCAGATACACTACTGTCACTCTGCTCCAGTCCCAGCAGCCATACATTTTTAGATATCCATCTCAAGCTTGCCTTCCAGTAGAGAAACTGCTGGCTCTGGTTCTAAAGACAAATCTACTACCTCCTCACCAAAGGATATGAAGACCGCTAGTTGCCTTAAGATATTTCTGACAGCCCTAACTGGCAACGATAGGAATTTGACTGCAGTCTACTGAGCATGAAAACCGATGCACCCTTGGTAGGCTAGCACTGCCTCAGTCCTAGTCCATTAGGACATTGCTGCTGTGTTCCTGCTATAGGGGAGCAGGCTTTCTCCCGGGAATTCTCGTAGCTTTCTGCATCTTCTGCATCATACCAAAGAGAGGGACAGGTGATCTACCAGCTTCATCCTACTGAAAAACTAAAATAAAGAACCAAAGAAATGGTTTCTGCTCTTAACTTTTACTGTGAGGGTAAATAGTAAGCATTCCCTGGAAGTCAAGGGAGAAATAAGTCAATTAAAAAGTGTCTAGTTTTGAGTTGCCTCTGCAGAGTAAAATTCATTGACTAAGGTTTCTTTAAACCACTAATAATCATTAGGTCCCTTCTACAATATACATTTACCCAATTCTTATGAAGCCAGAGTCTAGCTTTCACTTTGTTCACAAAGTTCTCTAGTACTAAATTAAAAGCCTTACTAATTGCAATTACAGAAGATCTCCAAGTTTTCAACATTTTTTAAATCAAGAAAGAAACTGGATAGCACAGTCATAAAGTAGAAAATATGCCTATTTCTATGAGTCTTTAATATCTTAGTACCTAATAAAAATACATAGATTAGTTTAAAGTAGCTATAAACTAACACAAGAAAATGGTTCCCTTATATTCTTGGCTTTAACTGTACTTAAAGAGAAAACTAATGGTAACTTCCCCTAAACATCTGAGCAATTAAGAAATGTATGCAAGGCCAGGGGAGGCTTCAGCAGGGAAAGGAGCTTCCAGCCAAGCCTCAGAACTCGAGTTTTACCCTGGGGATGCACATGGTGGGAAGAGGCCCCACTACAGTAAATGATCCTCTGACCACATGTCAGAGGACATGCATACACACACACAATCAACGAAATAAAAACAACTTCCACATAACTAAAAATAGTAATATAGTACAGAATTCAGAATTTGATAAAGCTTAGTAGCATTACCTTTTTGGCACTTTCAGGACCCGATTCATCAAAGCGAAATCTGACAATTCGGAAATCTTTACAATAAATTATTAATTCTGTTGGGTTAAATTTCAGCTTCTGGTTGGGACCTAGGACTTTCTGCTTCCTCTTGTGGTCATTCACTGAAGAAGAAAAAAAAAGGGGAGGCGGGAATGTGACAAAGTTCTTTCCTGATGCTCTTAGTATCCTTAAACAACTTTGCAGCAGAGACCAGCACCGCAGCACCATGGCCTGAGCAGACCCCACTGCCGGGGCAGACCCTGTTGCTGGATGCTACTTCCTGGCTTTTCATATCTACTTGTGGCTCCTAGAACTTTGGAAGGCTAGCTCTATGATTCGGTGATATTTTAGAGGATCTTTGCATTGATACATTTAATGGTTGAATTTTTAATTAAAAAGAGACCATAACTTGTAAATATAAAAAAAATCATCTCTCCATTTTACAAGAATTTCCTGACTTCTCTGCTTGCTGAGTTCTTGGGACTTAAAAAGACATAAATATAAAATTAAGTCTACAGAAATAAAGTTCCAACTCAAATACTTGGGACTATGGTCCTTCGAGGAATATTTCTGGATTTCAATAAACTTTTAGAGACCCATTGCATTTTATGAGATGATCTCACTGTGCCTCCCAGGACAGCCTTGCACTCTGGCACTCTGGCACTCAAGTGAGACTTCCGCCTCCACCTCCCAAGTTGCTGAGGCTATCCTCTAAGTGCAGCCATCACATTCAGCTTCAATTTTTAGAAAGAACACCTGCAGAATACCACTTACCTGTCACAATCTGCTCAATACATGTCAAAGGAACATCATGTTCTCCAAGAAGGAGATTTCTGTAATGGAATTTCTGAAATAAAAAATTATATCCAGGTGAATTCTTTTCTCAATGGCCTCAAAATGGTAATAGCAAGCCTTACTTTTAATGTGATTGAAAAAAAAAAAACAGTATACTATTGCCAAGGAGCACAAAACCCTTTGCTGTGTAGCAAGGGCCATTCATCCAAAGGGAATGGCTTCGCACGGCACACATTAGTAGGGAGTGGAGGGAGGACACGTGTGTTTTGAGTTTTGAGACAGGGTTTCACTAGACAGCCCAGGCTGACTTTTTTTTTTTTTTAAAGATTTTATTTATTTATTATGTATACAACATTCTGCTTCCATGTATATCTGCACACCAGAAGAGGGCACAAGTTCTCATAACGGATAGTTGTGAGCCACCATGTGGTTGCTGGGAATTGAACTCAGGACCTCTGGAAGAGCAGTCAGTGCTCTTAACCGATGAGCCATCTTTCCAGCCCCCAGGCTGACTTTTAACACCTGAGAACTCTTTAGCCTCAACTACCTGTGTGCTATGATTACAGGCATAGGTTAGCCCACCTTCTCCCCACACTTTTATTCTAACAGAGAGAAATTAAGATATATACCACAATGCTACTATAATATCTGAGAAATATGATCAATTCTTTATAGGCAAACAAGTGTATACCTCATTCTAGATGAATTGGTCATAAAACAAAAAAAAAGAAAGGGGACCTCAGGTGATCAGATTTTAGTGAGTAAAATCATATCTGACTTTTATAAGAGAGTCAGTAGGGGAAGTAACTATCTAGAACAATGATCACTGCAGTTTTTTAAAAGGTCTGTTTTGTTTAAAGACAGGGTCTGGCTCATGTTCACCTTAAAACTATGATTTTCCTGCCTCTTAGAAAAGGCTTTTGGGCTTGGGATGTAGGTAGAAGTCCTGGGCTTGATTTCTAGCACTGCATAATATTCTGGCAAGGTGGAACTTATCTGTAATCCCAAGATTCAGGAGGTAGAGGCAAGAAGGTCAGAAGTTCAAGGTTATTCTCAACTACACATGGAGTGTAAAGCTAGCCTGGGGTACAGGAGACCCTGTAAAAGGACAGGTAGAATGGGGTAGAGAGAATGAAGAGAAAGCAGTAGAGAAGGCTTTTGGTGAGCGACAACCCACTGTTTATACCTCCTAGAAAATACTTCCTGATCATTTCCAAACTGAAACACAGCTGTCAGCAAGGCACTAGTCTATCACTGGTCCTAGATTTAAGGTTTCTCCTGCTCAGTATGTCTGGAGTCAGAGAGCATTCAATGAAACCAAAAACTAAGGGGGGAAACACAAGTCTACATCAGATGAGCTTGTCTCCCTGCATACCAAGCTTTGTTAATGCCTTAAATTTAGTCTAAATATAATTCAGAGGATTAACGCACACAAGAATATGCAGAAAATATTGGAAATTAGTGAATGACTGCATGAAATAAAATATACTTACACATAGATCTCTCAAAGAAATGTTTGGGTTATTAAAGAAACATTTAGTCAATATTTTTTCACTCTTAATATACACTAGAAAGTACAATTCAAGTTTCTGGGAAAACAGCTAATTTAGTATGATAACAAATAAATCAGTAAAATGTTCAACATTTATAATATTATACACCAAATAACTGAGATTTTCTCTTTATGATTAGTCAAAAAGAATATTTGTTTTTATAAACACATTTCTAAAAAATGGAGAAAAGGAAATAACTCCTTACTGAAAAGAATATATGACCAGGATATTCCAGAGGATAAATGAAGCAGAGTTTTTAAAATTATCTCACTAAGCCTAGTGTGAGTTGTAATCAAGTACTTGGAAGGCAGAGGCAGGAAGATCAAGAGTTCAAAACCAGCCTGAGCTGCACAGTGAGACTCTGGACTGGGGATGTAGCTCAACATCAGAGTATGTACAAAGACCTAGTCTGGTCTCTAATATTACACCAAAAGAAAACAAAACAAAAACCACAAAACCCACTATTCCTCAAGCAAGTTGTGACATCCTCCTTCACTTTGTTTTTTTAAATTATTTTTGTTAGTTCTTTGAGAATTTTGTACAATGTATTTTGATCATATTCACCCCTCCTCCAACTCTTCCCAGATCCATCACCCCTTACCTACCCACACAAATTTAATCTCCTCTTTTTAAGTCTGTCAATTCCATTTTTTAGTTTGTTTGTTTTTTCTTTTTCAAGACAAGGTTTTCCTGTGTAGCTTTGGAGCCTGTCCTGGAACTAGCTCTTATAGACCATGCTGCTCTACCTCTGCCTGCCTCTGCCTCCCAAGTACTGAGACTAAAGACACGTGCCATCACCGCCCAGCCAACTCCATTTTTATAGAGCATATTTCCAACATTAACAATTTATTGATAATTTTCCACAATTTCCCACATCTCTTATTTATATGACAATATATTCTGCTTAGAGTTAAGCCCTTAACAAAACTACATAGTATACAAATAAATACCTGTAATGGCATTGGGTCATCTGTAATAAAGGAAATTTTGAAGTTACTGCATATCAGCTTTCCCCACAAATCATACTGGCTTGTGTCTGTTGCAATGCATTTTCTCACAAAATTGACTTCATTTACAACGATTTCTCCTAAAAAAAAAAAAAAAAAAATCTCAGTGAGTTACAAATATGCCAAGCAAACACCCAAACCACTATGTGCCCTTGCAGGAGGACTTCATGACTGGTGGCATCTGAAACAGTTGTGAAGAGGAGCAGCCACTGGCTGCTGGCTGCTGGCATTCGTAGTGCTTTGTGTCCTTAATGGGTATGGTACAGAATGAGGCCCAAGAAGCTTTGGGGTCTCAGCTGACTTAGCCAGAAAGGCTGGCCCCAGCCTGGGACTTTGCTTCTGCTGCGCCATCTCTAGTTAACTAAGTCCAAAGGTGTTCCTGAGAAATTTGTGATGGAGTATCTGTGTTTTATCAAGATGTAGTATGCCCTAACAATCATGTCTTTGATCATTTTGTAAGGCATGAGAACCAAAATCCAGTTTCATCTGCTTTAGAGCAGATAAAACTGCTTTAAATATACTCCGTAAAAATCTCTGAACTCAAATTGTAACCGAGTAAACAATAAAACTTTTAAGTTTGAGTTAAAAGGGAGGCTTTGAAAAACAAATATTAGAAACTCCCACAAGAGTGCTCACAAGCTTTTGGAAGGAGCAATTTCTCGAAAAGCAATTGAAAGCTTGATTATCACTTTAAGACCTACAACGCAATTAGACAGACACATTTTAAGTATCACAGCAGAAAGCCAGGAAATTTACAACTCCGATTACCTGAAAACTGTTTTCATAGTGATGACCAGAACCTGCTTGCTGACAATCCCCAAACACCTCTCTCATGAAGAATGGAACTTTAGTTTTAACAGTCCTCTCTAAGAAAAATGTTAACAATAAATCTGAGTAGTGATGAATAAATTTTACTCAACGTTCCTAAAAATTCATGAGGCTAATTTTAAGAACAACCCCTAATATTTATCTGAGGATTTAATTCCTATGCTCATGTCAAATTCCTGGCTCAAATCACTTGAGAAAATTTCCATCCTGAATACAAGCCTCCTTCACATGGCTTATGGCCCTGAATGCCAAGTCCGGCTCAGCTGTCTTCCTCACCCTCCCGTCTACCCACAATGGCCTTCTATGAATCCCTTTTATATACCACACTGCTTCCATTTATGGGTCTTTGAACATGCTCCTCTGTCTTGGAAGATTTTTTTTTCCTTTGAGACAGTGGCTGCGCTCAAGAATGCTTTAAAATAATCCTTGCCTAGATGCAATCTCCCTTATCACAGCACCATAGACTTGCAATTGCAGTGCTCATCACAACTACAGTTTGACCACATGTTTACTTTTTAAGTTAAGGCTCGCCTCACAGCCAGGAGTATACATCCAACGTTGGTGGAAATGGACTTTTTGTAAAGTGCTGAAACTTTAGTGCAGTACCCAGGACATGGTAGGTGGATGCTAAAAAAGTGCTGAATGATGAATGAACTCAGAGCCCCTGGTTTACTGAAAAGGAATAAAACCAGTGAAGTGAGTGGAAAGCAAAGCAAATAACTTACAGGTAGCTCACTAAATCAGATGAGGAGCTGCAACCCCGCACTTAGGAGGCAGAGGCAGAGGCAGAGGGAACCAGAGTACAAGACCAGCCCACGTACATGGTCAGACTGTCCCTAAAAAGCAATAGCTGAGGATGTAGCTCAGTGTTACAGCATGCACAAAGACCCTAGGTTAGACCAACAACAAAACAAACAAATAAGCCAAGCTCACCAACTCTATTCCTCTAGGAAGCCCAACATTCTCTAGCTTAATTGTTAATATGAATAGGTGACATTCCCAACAGAAAACCAGCAGCAGAGGAACTCAAACTGCTCTGAGCAGTGCTGAAACCATCATTCAATCTGGTCAAGCAGCCAGATGAGTGGAAAGATGATGACTGGTACACACAGTCAGAATGTAATCACAGAACTGCCACAGCTGTCCCCCGATACACAGAGAACAGTATAACCTGGGATTGGTGGCTTCTCGGTGCTTGTTCTGACTGATTCTTTAGAGAGTATATGTGAGAAGAAGGCAGATGTTTTCTCTATTACAGAGATAAGGGACTTGGCACCAAAAAGGTTAAATCACTTTTATACACTAAGACTTTAAAAACACAAATAAATGTGAAATTTATCAAGTGTCCCTCAGCACCCATGGGGGATTGGTTCCCAGACCCTGTGGATGGATGCTAAAGTTCCTTATGTACATGGGGGGGCATTGCACATCCAATATTTAAAGCATCCTCTATGGCTTGAAGTACCTAATACAATGAATCACTGCACGGTATTGCCCAGGAAGTAAGGACAAGAACAAAACTGTGCATGTTTTTAGATGATTTGCCATCAAGAGTTGGCTGAATTCACGGATGTGGAACCTAGCCACAAAGACCTTCTGTCCTTGCTTCTACAAACTTTCATAAATGGAAATATGTTATAGTGACATAGAACAAGTAGCAACATTGAATTAAAGATTCAATTGCATTCTAATGAGAAACAAATGAAATTATCTTCAGTTCCTTCCAAGAGCACTTACCAACTGCCTTATCACAATCTAGGATACTGAACAGTCAACCTCTGTCTCCTTTGCTCTCAATTATACAACTAAAATAACTGAACTAATTTCCACTACAGACAGAAAATACCTTCCTGTACAGTAACCCAAACTTTCTGCTTAGCCTCATATTGCACCACCCTCACCCCAACCAATTTATCTGAAATAGGACTCTCAAAACAATGCTACAGAAAGTCACAAGCTGCACCATTTATGATTCATTCATACTTGTATGTAGTTAGTCAAATAAAAACCACCTAAACACAAGCAAGTCACACTGTAGGATTTCCTGGGAAAGGGCAGAGACAATCATGGTAAGAAAAGGATAAAAAAGCTACAGGACTAGGACACTGTGGCCATGCTAGTACCATCTGCCAATTTTATCTCTATCTCCATCTCTACCTATCTCTCTACTACCTACCTACCTGACTGTCTATCTCTTACCTAACTACCTACCTGGCTATCTCTCTCTTACCTACGTACCCAACTATCTCTCCCAACCCCCACAACAGTCCTTATCTAGCAACTGGACTCTTACCAATGCAACCAGGAGTAAAACATCCAGCCTTCAAATTTAGTGAGGATAAGACAAAGGAAGGGGGAATGCATATCAAGGCTCCTTGGGGTGGTAAACCATAACCCCTGGGCTACACAGAGATCTTGCCTTTTTTGTAAATAAAATTTTATTGAAATTTTATTCTTGGGCTGCTTTTGGCTGCTTCACAGGACAAAGGCAAAACTGAGTACTTCTAACATAGACCTGACCCACAACACCTACAACATTTACTGTATGGCACTTTACGGAAAGTCTGCTGACCCCTGAATTACAGATGACTACCTAAGCATGACAACTCTTAAATTGCCTAACACAAAGCTTAAATGTGTTTAGGTGTTCCTGTCTGAAGGTGGTACATATGCAATGCTACAGAAATCTAGGCATTCCAGGAGGCCCACTCAGTGCCAGGATGAATACAGAAAACCTGCTTCAGAAAATGTGTCCATCAAAATCAAGACTACTCTCACCAATGAGCTGCAGCAGTCAACGGATAGTGCAGTCTGCTCACCCAACAGTGGCCTGCTCCTAATGTTTCAAAGGAGGGGTGGGGTGTTCTAAGTTGCTATCATAAAAATAGCCTTGCTTAAAACAGGGAAGAAAGAGTACACAAAGCAACCTCTTCTCAAATAGGCTTACAAAGAGTAGCGATGCAAGAAACACATTTTCTTCTTTACACTTACATTAGTGGTTCTTTGGTATGTAATTTTTTTTTTAAATTTATCTCTGAGGTTTTTCTATAATAAAGTAAAAAAATAAAATTAGTGACCTCGAAGGAGAAATTCCTATTAAAATCTGTAAAACTTCCGAGGCCACGGACTTTCCTGGAGATGGCTCCTATACTGGCTCTGTCATGAGAGGTGGTATTCTAGGAATGGCTCACACTGGTTCCAAACTCTTCTCTAACTCCCTACTCAGCATAGTCAGTCACAGAGGAACCGTACACACCACCAAGCGCTTTCCAGAACAGCACTTTGGGAAGTAACAGGGAGTGCTCATGACAAGCAACAGGAACCTGGCTTCAGTATGGAATAAGCAAAAGCATGCTAGCAAAACTTTGTAAACTAGGAGCTAGCTGAGAGTTTCTACCAAGGCCTGGGAGGGAACCGAGAAATCACTGATGTTTTCTCAAAACCTACCTAGAAAGAAAAACGAGAAAAGGACTGTAAAGATAATGTCTCCAAATGGGAAAATTTTAATCTCCAAGGATGACAAAAAAGATCGTATATGTTGTCTTTAATGCCCCATGGAATTAGAAAGTCAATACATGTTTGGTAAATAGAAACAATTTTTCCCCAAAATTTCAGTTTGGAAAATAGTCCAGGGCCAAGTCTTCTATAACTCAACACATGGCTTGAAACAGGGGGCCAATCTTCCAGTGTACCTGATACAAGAAGGCTTCCCTGGGCATGGGGCTTGTAGGGTAAGCTGTCAACAGTGATTCGCCCTAATTTTAAGAGTTGTAATGCAAGTCTGAGGTCTGAGGTATGTATTAAATAAATACCATGTGTGGTGCTGCCCCTGGTGGTGACTGTGCAGTCTCACACACACACACACACACACACACACACACACACACACACACACACACACCTGGTGGTGACTGTGCAGTCACACACACACACCCTGTCATCCAAGCACCACATCCAGTAAGTGCAGTGCCCACGGTGGCAGGACAATGGCTACAGTGCAGATCTGGGGAAAGAATCAGAAACAGAAAGGTTATAAAGTAGAGAATGCGTGGCAACAGTGACAAAGACCCAAATAATGAGCAAAGTATCTGGGAGGCAGCAAAGAGACTAGAATCACACAAGTTAGTAAGGCAGAGTGTTAGCAAATCTACAGTGGAGATCTCAGAGTTTATCCTGCTTAAGTAGGAGTTTATTTAAGTTCAGAGAGCTTTTAAGCACCAGTGGAAAGATTGATGTGAACAGTCAGCATCATGCTGGTCTGTAGCAGGAGCATAAGAAATGCATGGCTTTACATTGTGAAGGCTCTAGGTGAAGCTCAAGCCTAATGCTAAAGTCTGAAGTTGGTTACGCCCTTCACAGGTCCAAGGGCATGCTACCAGTCCTTTAATCTTCTAAAACAGCACATCCGTGAATTAAAATACTACAAAACTCAGCCTAAATCATCTAGGAAGCCATCTTCAAACAGGTATTACATGAGCCTTTTAAAAGGCAGTTTCGTTTTCTGTTTTGCCAGCAAGTGATATATAACCCAACTGAGGATATGAGATGTAGGTTGAGGCAGAAGAACAATATATAAATGGTACAAACAATGAATAGGTAACAAATAAATTAAGAGAGCTAGACACCAATGCTGCAGTCATTTTCCAGATGGCCTGTGGATGTATACTTCCCAGATCTGACCACAAGAGATCTGATAATTAGGGCATTCATTATCAACCCACTAGCTGATCTCTATAGCTGAAGTGCTGTTGGTTTTGTACTTGGGAAGGGGAAGAATGAACTGAGCTGACACGGGGTTTTCAGAACAGTGGCCCAGGCTTAGCTGACACTCCAAATTCAGATGACAATCACTTCCTGAGAAGGCTTTTGCTGACACTCCTTGATGAACCCCAAATCAGACTTAGGTGACAATCCTGAGCCCTCACAACCTTTGTTCTCTTCTACTACAGCACTTCACTCAATAGACAGAAATTATGTAAGGGCAGAATCCCACCCTTCCACCCCACCCCCCTGCCTGTCCTTCCCAAAACAAAAAACAAAACAAAAAACCTCTGCCAAGCAACACCGGGCATTCCATACCTGCTGAACAAAGCAATCCATTATAGTTAGTCATAGCATTTCAATCTTCTCCCTCCCACCTTCAGGATCTTTAAAAAGATCCTGCCTCAGGGAGGGAAGAGAGCAAAGGTCACCAAGCCCTACTCACAGCAAATCTTACATCCCAATCTTGAAGCTGCTGGCATTCTACCAGCCCCTCAGCAAAGCCAGCAACAGGAAATCACTACCTCTTCAGACATTCCATTTTCTGGCAGCTGAAATTGAAAGTTCTTCCTCAAGCAGGGTCAAAATCTGTCACTGTTGTGAAAAAAGGCAGCGCCAAAGACATGGCTCTTTTCATCTCATTAGAGAATTTTCTTTTGACTGACATTCAATCTGCCCTCCAAAGCATAAATCTGTATGTGAAAGTCATCAGTGTAGCTAGGTGGGCCATGTTGCTTTGTGGCTAACAGCACAGTATAGAAGCCAGGCACAGCAGTTGCCTCTCTGTCTTTGAGAGCCATCCAGCACTGGGAAAGCTTCCTTAATTCTTGCTAGTTCTCTCACCTGTCAAATGAAGACATAGTACCTTGCCTGACAGGGCTGTGAGGGTTGACCTATAAGGTACATCAGCCAAGGATGTGAGCTTGGGTGTCAGAATCATGCCTGGAACCAGGTTAGCAACAAGGAAGTTCTGCAGCTTTGCGTTAGCTGGACATCAAGGATAACAAAACCCAGAGGCCTGAACACCATCTTTCTCTCCCTTCAGTGTTTGCCATTCTTTGCACAGGTTTTCTGGAATCGAAGGACAGGGAGTATCACCAAATGCTTTCCTTAGTATGAACCTACACATATTTGGAAGCAGTGCTGTGCTGTGATGATCACACTATGTCCGGGTAGAGTTGTGTTATAACAATTTGTCAAAAGGAGGACATCTAGATGGACAAGTAACTGATAATCTTTGCATGGTGCTCACTAAACTGTACTGACAATAATCTCATCCTGTGGTTTCCACTTCACATTCCAAACCATGTCTATACATTTAAAATAAAGGGGGAAAGGGGACCAAAGCAGAGTTCCTAACTTTGTATTTTGTCATCTTAATTTTTATTTTTACCTAGCAAAAGAATATATCCCAAATCAAAAAAGTTAGGAGGTAACTGTTAAGATAAAGTTCATGGTGAACCTTGGCAGATTCCATGGCAGGTGAGGCTGACCGAGGTGAGGGACAAACATGCCGGGCAGCCAGAGCTTAAGTGTGAAGCTTTATTAGAAACGGAAGAGGCGGAGGAAAGAGAAAAGAGGTAAAGAGACAAAGAGACAGAGAGGGGACAGAAGTGAAGAGGGAGACAGGAAAAGTCCTGTCTGCCCCAGGAGAGCAACAGGAAAGAGAGAGAAAGAGACCCTGAACAATATTGGTTCTTTTTGTTTTGTTTTGTTTTTCAAGACAAGGTTTCTCTGTGTAACAGATACAGCTGTCCTGGAACTCACTTTTGTAAACCAGGCTGGCCTTGAACTCACAGAAATCTGCCTGCCTCTGCCTCCCGAGTGCTGGGATTAAAGGCATGTGCTCCACTGCCAGGTGACAATACTGTTTCAATCAATCAGTTAAATGAATAAATTGCCTCAAACTTACCCAGGTCACAATCTTTCACAGGAAGCAAGGGACTCCCTTGGGCTCACTGTGATGCAGACTCATTCACTATACTTCAGGAACCTCTCTCTTCTACACAAAGCCTAGTATCCAGGAGGTCCTCATATTCTCACATACATAAATACACACACAGTTACACACTTTGATGTAATATGTCTATCTCCTAAAAGCAGGAAACGGCAGACAACTATACAATATAATGCTAAGAAAACAGGATTCATATAATGAGCTAATGACAAAGAGAATGGTAACTACGAATAACACAGTACTTTACTCCAATTATAGGATCAGATGCAATTCTCTTGAAATGTCTAGCATGAAATAGCAGTGTTTCTCTTGCTCCTAAATCCAGGAGCTGGTCTGTCTACATGAATGCATGCCTAAGGTAATAGTTTAAGCACGGTGTCGTCCTTTGTGTTCACTCACTCACTCAGTGATAGTTCAGTGTCACATTTCAGGCACCATGTAAAATATCAGGATCACAAAGCTAAATTTAATACAATCCCCATCTCAAAGAGCTTCATGAACCAGGAAAGATGAAAAGTACTAACATAAACCAGAATCTGAATTAAATTACTAGTCATTTTCTTCAATTTTCCTTACTTAATAAATGATGGGGATCATTTTAAACTTAGCATTAAGGCCTAATAGAGCACATAAATAGAGACACACAAATAAACAATTGATTTTGTGTTCTAATTTTCATCTGCTTATTGAATTAAAAGTTCAAACTTCGGGCAACTGAAGTAGGATATCCTTGGACCTAAGGCAGTAAGCCAAAACATAGTGTGCAATACTATATCACTGAACAATCACTTCTTGTTCTGTGTGCCTGGGTAAAGAAAGCCACAGGTGACTTGGACAAATTTTCTCTTGCCTCCTGACTGTAATGAAGGCCAGAACCGTATGAGCCAAGTCCTCAGTAAGAGTGCTGCCCTAGCTAGGTCTTTATAGTGGTTTGTTCATTGTCAATTTTGCAGTGGTGAGGAACAAACCCAGTGCCTTGCACATATTAAGCATGTTAAGAACACAGTCTACCATGAGCTACAACCCTCACTACTCTAGGTGGTTAGATAACAATACTTTCTTCTTGTTTTCCAGATTACATGTGTAAAGTGTCATATTGTGGGCAAAAGACAGACAACACGGGTTCTAGCAGTAATCACAGATTTGACATCAGAGTTAATTAAGGCAGGCAAAGGGGATCACAACAGGATGCCCAGCCAGAGCATAACCTCAAAGAGCAAGGAAAAGTGGGAATACCAGGGTAAGAACAGGAGAAGTTTGTTGGGTATATTATTTTAAAAGGTGTGTGACTTTTATTTATGCTGCATTTGTTTAACTCTGTGAAGCTGTGATTCTTTGCCTGACTAAAACACCTGATGGTTCTAATAAAGAGCTGAATAGCTAATAGCCAAGCAGGAGCAAGGATAGGCGGAACTGGCAAGGAGAGGGTATAAATAGGAGAAATCTGGAAGTGGGAGGACTTAAGGGGTCAGCCACCCAGCGAAACAGACAGAGAGCAAGAAAGAAAGGTATGCAGGAATAGAGAAAGATAAAAGCCCCAAAGGACAAAGACAGATGGGATAATTTAAGTTAAGTAAAGCTGGCAAGAAACACACCAAACTAAGGCCAGGCATTCATAACTAAGAATAAGCCTCTGTGTATTTATTTAGGAAGTAGGTGCTCTCCCAAAAGCCAAACAGTAAAACACGGCACAACAGAGGTTAGGCAAGGAGCAAGACTCTACAATTCAGGATCAGCTCAGTGTTCTTTAAGAATAAGTGATAAGTGAGGAGCAAAGAGAAACTAGACATCAGAATTACCAGGTATGCAAGTATGGAATTTAGGAGTGACATAATCTTTCATTCAAGGAAAACTAACATAGGTCAGGAAGCTCCTTAACAGGCAATTAAACAGAAGACAGTGTTGTTTCTAGGAAAAGTATACTACTCACAGTCAGGAACTGAGGTTAAAATTTTCTGTTTTGTTTTGTTTTTGTTTTTGTTTTTTAGTAATTTTAAAGGCTAATGCTTCACTGAGAAAATTCTTCAACCATATTCATACTCACTGACACTTTTCTGAAGCATATCTTACATTTAAAGCTAATTTTAAAAGACAAGAAATAAGCATTTATAGCTAAGACTACCTTGTTTTTAATGTCAAATCACAGAATTGCTGAGGAGGGGATCAGTTGTTTGAGAACCCGGCAATTCAAAGTAGAGGCAAAGTTCAACAGCTCACAGGCACTTGGTCAGCATGCATACTGTCTCCCTTGCTGTTTTTAAAATGCCTACAGTGGCGAACACCGACACAGAACATGCACAGGGAGCAAGGGTTACCCAGTACAGAGCGGGTTCAGTACTAAACATCGAGGGAAAGATACTAGTAAAATCCAGAAAAATATAAGTCTAATAATAAAGTCTAAAAAAAATAAATAAATAAACATTGACATCTACTACACAGAGCCAAAGGTTGGTGTCTTAATTGTTTATCCCTACTAACTACATTTTTTAAGTTTCCACATTTGTTACTATCCACAAAGTTTTACTTATCTTATTTAAGTAATGATTCCAGGGTTTCTCTTCTGATATAACAAACTGGTATTTGATCATAGTTTAAGTTTAAGATAGTCCTTCCAACCTGTCTGGTTATTTGCCCAATAATCTTACTAAACAACTGATTTTCTTTAGTTATTGTGTAATTGCTACATAAGTCAAGATAGTAATCAAATAATAGTTTTTCAACAGTAAAATTGTTCCCTATGAATCCCTACTTCTATTTCTAAGGTCCTTTGTCTAGGGTAAATTTGTTTTCAACAAGTCTTTCTCAAGGATGTCCCTAAGAGACGCATGCGCGTAAGCGCGCGCGCGCGCGCGCGCGCACACACACACACACACACACACACACACGTGTAGATAGGGCAATGCCTGGAGACACTCTGGTTGTGCTGAGAACATGACAGCTAGTTAGCAAGAGAGGGGGTGCCACTAGCACCTAACAGATACAGCCTAAAGATGTAGGGATGGTTGTCAGCAAAGGACAGCTCCTCACACAACAAAGAATTGCCCAGCCAGATAGGTCAATAGTACCTCTACTGGAAAACAAAGTTCTAAACTGAAAAAAAAAAAAAAAAAAAAAAGGCAAATTTGCACACAGCTGACAACTTCAAAAAAAAAAAAAAAAAACAACTGCAAGAGTAGTTCAGTGTCTGCTAAGCTTAGAGACACAGACATGCTTTTCATACACTCACAGCACATTAAAATGATGATTTGATCAGTCATGAATTCATGAAGTACTAACACATATGTAGAGCAAAAAGTGCTTTCACTACCCAAGCAACTGGATACTTCTTTACATGAACATTTCAGAAGGCAGAGAAGAAAATGAGGTAGTTATTTATGCTCTTGAAAGTCTTCTATGGCACTTTAAACTTTCTGAAGCAAACATCAATTACGTCTAGCTGACTCGTTCTCTTCTCACTTGTAAATGTTTTCTAACTGGAGACTGTTTAAAATAATAGAAAGGGAAAGTTCACCACACAATACTGTTCCGTACAACATCAGTCCAAAACACAATAGAATTCTGAAATTTACCTGGCAAAAGGACTGGCTCCAGTTTTTTAATCTTCGGTTCGGAACTGCTCTTATCGTCAGTCTGAAATACATGGACAAAATAAAGCACAATCCAAATGCCACCCCCTCGTAAGGCAGACACTAAGGCAAATTTTCTAAGCGATGACACATGCGACAGACACATCTCCTCCTTCAAACTCTTTCCCCGTCCAAGTCGAGATCGTTTTAAGATCTACTCATTATCGACTTGAGAGCCTGACAATAAACACCTTTACAACAGCCCAGGACGCTTTCAAAGAGTTCACAATTACTAGACAGGTAAGCTCTGCCAGGTGTCCACGGCGCTGCAACCATCTGGCAGCCACAGCTGGGTGGGTGGCCGACCCTGAAGAAAAGAAATGCAGCTCGGGACGGTCCCTAGGGGCTCGTCACACGACAGGACTGGGGACCGCAGGACTTCGGCCAGAGAATGGCCGCCGCGGAGCTCTGCAAGTTTCCACCGCGCCCGCGGCTCCCGGGAGGCGCGCTTGCCCGCGTCGCTCGCGTCCAGGTCCCGGGCGGGCGGCCCGCGGAGGCGCCAGCGCCAAGCGCTTACCTGGGGCGGCGGCAGGAGGTAGGACCTGAAGCTCGGCCTGGGCGGCTTGAGGGAGAACATGGTGCCGCCGTCTGTACGCCCCGGCCCTGTGGCCGGCCAGACGCCTCCGGGATCAACGCTCCCGGTGCGAATGCCCAGGCCGGGTCTGCGGCCCGCCCCGCCGGGCGAACTGACGGGCCGGGACCGACGCGGCCGAGGGCCCGCCCGCGATGGGCGGGGCCGGCCATGACCACGCCCATCCCCCCGGAAGCGGCGCGCGCGGAGCTGAGGCCGAAGCTCCGAGCCTCTAGGCCGCACTGTGGCGGAGCGCGACGCTGGTGCCTGGCGCCGCTGGTCCCCGAGAGGCCATCTTGCGAGAACGCTCTTACGGAGGCCCGCAGGGGTCACGGCGGCTTTCACGCGCCTACTGCAACTCGCTTGGTTATGGCGGTCACGCGAAGCTGCTGTGGGTTGTGGTGGGCATTGGGCACTGTCGCTGCTGTCCTTGACCCCAGTTCTCAGGAGTCCCACATCCGCAATAGTTGCTGCCTGCTAGTCATCCCTCCTGAGCTACTAGCACTGGTTTTAAAAGCCAGAGAGGTGCAGGCTGGGAAAGAGACCTCGTCTCAGGGTTCCAGTTGTCTCACATTGAGGGGTACTCACGCTGGAGTACCCAAAGTTCTAGGCATCATCGCAGACCTGGTTGCCAGAATAGGTCTCAAAGAAACAAGGGAAGATTTTCTTTTGCCTCTTGCTACCAGTTGAACAAACCACTGGTTCCCTTGAGGTGCAGATGTGGCCCTTTCTGGGTGGCCGGGACAGATGATACTGGCTGACAAAGCAGAATTCCCAATTTAGTTTATTGATTTTAATCTTCTCATTAAACTTTAAGTGAAAGAAAAAGATATTAAACAAGTTGTCCCCACTCCCTCCCTTTCCATCTTCCGATATAAGGACGCTATTGAATTGGTAAGTCATCAGAAGCCAAGGGAGAGAAGACACCAGCCCACTGGGGACTACACTAGGTTGTGGAAATGAGAATCTGCCCCAAAGTTGCGAAGAGCAGCCAACTTCAGCATGGCTCAGGGCATTTCTAGACTTAACCATGCTTCTGAAGTGAAGTAGCCTTTGGTGGGAGGGAGTCAGTGGTACTCCATGCCCTTATACTTTGAAAAAGAAAGTGCCGACGCAGCATTTTTACCATGAATGTCACAGGGAAACTGATGTGGCCCCAGAAATCACAATCACCATGTTGACAAGTGTGTCATGTCGCTAATTGTGTGTGTGTGTGTGTGGGGTGTGTGTGTGTGTGTGTGTGTGTGTGTGTGTGTGTGTGTGTGTGTGTGTCGAGAAGCAGAGATTCAAAGAGTTGATCTCCAGCTTATCTTTCTGGCTAATCAGTTAGTAACCATGATTGTACTTCAAAAAGTAAACTGCAGTGAATTGCTCCAATGAATAACCACTGGTGCACATTCAGTTTTTATGACTATGCAGTTACTTCTACACATTAAATGAACTTAACCCCGTAATAGTCTTCAAATACGTGTGCCCCTTTTGGGGGTTTTGGTGTTCATGTTTCTTAGGATTTGCAACTTTAATATGCATGTCAGCAAAAATTTTTTAATTGGGAAAACTCCAGATTTGTTATTGACATAATGGTAATTTTTTCTGGATAATTTTTTTTTTCAAGTAACATTCTGGAACTCACATGGGCACTTGGGCTACTATTTCAAAATACTAAATAATCTGGCCTGTTGTTTCTGAGCCCTGTCTTGTTCTATTAGACTGCTCCAGGCACCCTGGTCTGGACAACAAAAATGTATTATTTATCACAATTATGGAATCAAAGAAGTACAAGATCAAGGCTCTGTCAAAATGGTTTTGAGTTCCGTTCCCTTTTCTCTTTCTTGCTGTACTAGTGATTGAATTGAACTGAGGGCTTCTCACATACTTAGCAAGTGTCCTACCACTGAATTAAAGCTCCAACCTCTTTATTTAAGGTAGGGTTTTACTGAGTTTCTTGACTTGAAGTTGGGATCTTCCTGCCTCTACCCCTAAGAAGTAGATGCAAATACAGGCCTATGTTACCAGGCCAATAGGGCTCTCCGAATCTTTAGCCAATAGCTTCCTTCTTAACGTGTTCTCACACGATGGGTCTGTCTTCTTAGAACACTGAGCCTGACCTTTTGTCTTAATGGCCCTGTCTAAAGGTACAGTCCAGGGAGGCATCAGTGTTTCCCAGTGTATGGAGTCAGGGTGACAGAAGCCAGTCTGTTGATGGGTTTTGTAGCCTCTTCTCAGACTCTGACCTTGACTACTGTATGTTTCCTATATTAGACCACCCCCTTCTCTTGGGTTTTGTGTCACTGTTTAAGCTGTTTAATTACTCATCTGAGCCGGGCGTTGGTGGCTCACACCTTTAGTCCCAGCACTTGGGAGGCAGAGGCAGGCAGATCTCTGTGAGTTCGAAGCCAGCCTGGTCTACAGATGGAGTTCCAGGACATGCTCCAGAGAAACTCTGTCTCGAAAAACAAATGAAAAAATTTTTAAAAAATTACACATCTGTTTCCATTGTTGGTTTTTCTATTATAGCAAGCACTGGCATCCCCTAGAGATCACTTTTTTTGCCTTGACAGGAAAAAAAAAAAGAAGAAAAGAAAGAGTTTTTGTTGAATATCTGTTGGATGCTAGATGCTTTTTTTTATTTGGTCATTCATTTAGTCAATTAACAGATTTTTTTAAAATTGAGTGCTAGCTTTGTATTGGGCCTGAATCAGGACTTTTAAGAGGTCAACATTCTTTACATTCATGACATTTTCATTATGAGTAGAAAGAAAAAAATTAATATGTAACACATAACATGGTTTAAAAATACTGTAAAGGAAATTAAGATTGGAGGAGAAAAGTCATTTTATTTATCAATTAAGATTTAGGTCAAATTAGGGAAGGCATTACTGCATAGATGCCAATTGAGCAGAGACTGATGGGAGTAAAGAAGGTGAAACTTAGAAGGAAGAGTTTTGAGGCAGAGGTCAGCAGCATAAATACCCCGAGGTGAGAACTCAGATTACATATCTGAAGCAAGGATGCCTGAAGCAGCCTGATCCAGTGGAAAAGGAGGTCAGAGGGAAACAACAGCCAGGTGATAGTCCTTGAAGGTTAGAAACTGACCTGAGCTGAGCTGAGAAGTGAATGACCTGAGTCATATTTTGAAACAGCCACTGCTGTAGTGTCACAGTGTGGAAGACAAGTTGGGGACTCTGATAACAGTGTAGATAAAAGTAGGAGACATTGGTAGCTGTGGACTTAGCTAGAGGTGGTTATACTTGATGTCTACAAAAGAATGTCTTTGGCTGAATGTATGCCTCTCAAGATAACAAACATTTTAAAGTGAAAGACCTCAGAAGAGGTACTTTCGTAGAAGGAGACCCGCACCCAGGAATCAGCGAAACCACGAACTTTGGATGCAAAAGCAAGAGGCTTTATTAGTAGCGCTGGTACCCCGGGGCTTAGCTTTTGTTAGGCTAAGCCCCGAGCCAAGGGAGAGGGGTCCTTATATAGCTAAAAAGCACAGTGCAGAAGCGAAAAGCATAGTTACAGGGATTCTATTGGACAATTTAATGAGGTACAGAGTTATTTTAGGTCAGTATATTCTCAAGGTCTGCACCTGGTACAACAGACCCAATTCCCCCCTCCGCGTCCAGATGGCTGACCTTGGGACGGAGGTTCCCCATCGGGCGGGGGGTGCGGGGGCCGGGGGCGTCCTCTCCCCGCCCCGGGCGTGGCGCCAGGCGGGCGGGCCTGGGTCGAGGGCCCCCGCCTGGGTGAACCGGCTTGGGAGGGAGCCAGCCGCCAGGCGTGTGGGTGCGAGCGCGTACGGGAGTGTCACGGAGAGAGAACCAGCCAGGGGGTGGGGGCTTTCAAAAGGGTATTAAAGGGGGGAATTTAGGAGAATTCAGAATTTAGATGACAAAACAAAAGTTTTTTAGTCCTCATATAAAACAGACAAAACACCAACATATTAGAGCAGAACAACAAAACAGAAAGTCACCAAACCACCCAAGGGAAGCATCAGCAGCACACATATGGGACATTATATCATTCAGATTTCCACAATAGAGCAAATGACACTAACAAACAAATGCTCATGAAGTGTTTGCAGTATCGGCATCAGAATCAGTGAGGCCTCCAGAGAACTCCAGAATAGCCCAATGTGTTTGCTGGAAGATCCGGCCAGGCCAGTCCAGTCAAGGACAGCTGAAACAGAAGGGATGTTTCTTTCTTCAAAAACAGGAGAAAGCAGGACACACCTAATAAGGTGTGTGTTGGAGGAGGGAGAGACTGAGGAATTGGATTGACGGAACTCTGAAAAACAGCCTAAGGAGACTTCCCTTCCAGGAAAGAGATTCACACTGTGGACAAACTATCCAGAATGAAGGATAATTGAGTAGGCAAGAAGCAAAGACAAGAGAAAGTCAGCTGAGAGTATGAGCTAATTGGAAAAGCTGTCTTAAACCACCTCAAAAACTTCAGAAAACAAATTTCACAGAAAAATTATCTCAAAATATGTGAGTCAAGGTTTGAAAAAAAACGTTGCAATGAGCAGGCTGGGGAGAGCTCAGTCTCTTAGTGCCTGCTTTGTAAGGATAAGGATCTGAGTTTGCTTCCTAGACCCACATAAAAAGTCAAACACAATGGCAGGTGTCTATGAATCCAGCCGGGGGGGGGGGGGGGGAGCAAAGGCAGTAGGATCCCCAGGACTTGTGAGCCAGATATCATAGCTGAATCTAAACTTCCAGGCTCAGTGAAAAACTCAGTCTCAAAAGATAAGGTGGAAAGCAATACAAGACACCCCACTTCAACATCTGGCCTTCACATGCACTCATACTCACATACAAATGCATGAACACATGGATACCACACACACACACACACACACACACACACACACACACACACACACACACTCACACACATGCGTGCATGCACACATGTACAACAAAGAAATGAAAAGAGTTGTAATGAAAGGGAATAAGAAGGAAGCAACATTCCTACAGATGACAAAACATACCAGAGAGACAGGCCCACAAGCAGATCAAAACTACTTCTTCAAAGAGAGTACAAAGGCCCAGAAGAGCAAGAAATGGTAGTGTTTCTGAACTAGAAATATTCCAAAATGAAAAACTAAAAGATCTCAAGAATGAATAATAGAATTGAAAATGCCTTAAGAAGACAAAAAGAAAAAAAAAAAGTGGTGAGTTGAAAAGGAAGAACAGAAAGGGGGCTGTTACCATTCTCTTTCTGTTGCTAGAATAAAGACAACATGACAAAGAGCAACTGGCGAGGAAAGGGTTCATTTCATCTTATAGCTTGTAGTTCATATCTGAGGGAAGTCACAGAAGGAAGTTAAAGCAGGAACTTAGAATCAGGAACTGATGAAGAGGCCATGGAAGAGTACTGCTTTCTGGCTTGCTTCCCATGGCTTGCTCAGCCTACTTTCTTACATAACCTAGGGGTCACACTAACTACGGTAGACTAGGCCTTCACAATTAATCAGCAATCCCAAAAATACTCAACAGACTTGCACATAGGTCAATCTGATAGAGGCATTTCTCATTTGATGTTCCCTTTTCCTAGATGAACCTAGCTTATATCAAGTTGACAAGAAACTCACTAGCATAATTGACCCTTGTCAATTTGTCACAAAACTCATCACTATTAAACCATAACCTTTCCTTTCTTTCTTGTTTATCCCCAAGATGTCATGTTAATATAAAATACAGTATAACTTTAAAAGTCCCACAGTCTTTAAAAATTTTAAACACTTTAAAAGTTCAGTTTCTTTACCCAATATCTCTTTAAAAAAAAAAGTCCAAAGTCTCTCAACTTTGGGTCCCTGATAAATAAAAGTAAATTAAATACTTCCTTACTCCAAGAGGGAAGAAGATGGGTACAGTTACATTCAAAACAAGGCAAAATCAACATTCAGCAGAATAACAAATTGAGTAGCTCCATATCTGTCACCCGGGATTCAATAGCGATCTTCAGGCTCCAAAGGGCTTGGTCAGCTTCCCTTCTCTGGCTCTGCCTATCCACAGGACACTCAGCTTGTCTTGTAGGCTCAAGCAGGCTCAAGCTCCACTCCAAACACACTGTCGGTTTTGGTGGTTATCCCACAGACCTGGCATCTCCATGATGCTGGAGTCTTTACTCAGACTGAGGCAGTGCCTTTACCAGTGTCTTCCTGGCCTCTTGTACAGACTCCAATCCTGCCACATAGTGCCATTAATCCTGAGGTACTCTGCTGTATCAGAGGCAGCACATTTACGGACGACCCCTCCCCCTGGGATCTCACAATGCCAAGCTTCCAACGCTCTCCACAACCCCTTCAATCTTTCAGCCTTTATGCCACAAACCCAGAACCATATGGGAGATTCTTACACATTACCAGGTTTGGTTGATCACCATGGACCACAGCTTCTGTGTGATAACCCAGAAAATTTCAGATTTCATCTTAATGATACTGGCCTCTTCTTTGTAACATCTGATCTCTCAGCTCCAGCTGACCAGCATCAATTGTCCTAGGAAAACAAAGGCTTCACTTCAGTGGTGCTGGTCTCTTGTTAACCACAGCCAATTCTTTAGCTCCAGCAGACCAGAAACCCAGACTCTTTCTAAAAATCATCACAGGAAGAGTCCCAGTAAAGTCTCCGATGGACTCTCCAACTTCCCTCTGAAATGTCACAAGGCAGGCCTTCATTGTCTGCATTGCTCCCAACATTCTGGCCTCCCACAAAACATCCCATTAAGCTTTAAGCATAAATGACTTTTCCAAACACTTCTAAACTCCACCACCAAAAACATGGACAAGTCTGTCACAGTAGCATGCCATTCTCTGCTACCAATGTCTGCTCTACTTTGCTTTCTATAGTTGTAATAAAAACACCATGACCAAAAGCAACTTTGGGAGGACAGGATTTATTTCAGGTAGCTTGTAGTCCATCACTGAGGAAGTTAAGGCAGGAATCTGAAACCAGGAAAGGAAGCAGAGACCATGAAGGAATACTGTTCCCTGGCTTGCTCATCCTGCTTTCTTATGTAACCCAGGACCGCCTGCCTAGGCAGGGTACCACCCACAGTAGGCTTGGCCCTCCTACACAAATCATTAATTCATCAAGAAAATGCCCACAGACTTGCCCAAAGATCAATATGAAAGAGGCATTTTCTCAGCTGAGTTTCCTCTCCAGATGACCTTGACTTGTGTTGATAAACAAGCAAAAGACAAAACCCAACCAGCACGAGGACAAAGTGGCAGATATTTACTATAGACAAAAGAGATCCAATATACAAAGCATATATTACATATCCTTGAGTGGGAGGAAGATGAGTGTGGGGTGCAGGGTTAGGAAACAGAACAAATACTACCAACTGTAGTTCAAAAGAAGTCCTTCTCCCAGTTGAGAGGACTAGAAGCAGCCTCCATGGGATTCAATGAAAGAGAGAGTCAAAAGAAGAAAGCATATTCTATCACAACAGGAAGAAAAGAAACTAATTGGAGAAGTGGGTAAATAGCCTCTTCATGGAATGATACCAGGAAACAGTATCTTCATATGAAAAAGTGGTACTAGGCTCCTGTCTCTCACCCTGCACAAACCTGGACTCCGATGTCAAAGAACTTAAGATCTGAAACATTGAAAGTTCTAGGCGAAACATAAAACACTTCAGGAAAGCACTGCCCTTTTCCCTTTTGCTTTGTTTGTTTTGAGACAGGGTCTCACTGTGTAGCCCTGGCTGGCCTGGAACTTGCTATATAGATCAGGCTATTGTGAGAGCCAAAGTTACATTTTAAGTTTTAATTACAATGCCCAAGAGATCCATGAAACAAACAAACAAACAAAAGAATACCTCTGAGATGCAAGCCCCTTGCCCAAGGACAGATAGTTCCTGAAATGCTGGAGGCTATTGTTCATGGGAGATAATAAGTCACAAGTTTTCACTCCCCTAAACAAGTCTGTTTGACTCAACTAACCGGGTGTGATTGATCACCTCTGGGTGGGAAGGTCACAGGCAGGAAATATATCAGGATGTACACTTGTCCCTGATTGGACCTGGTGGGAAATACTTAAGTCCCTGCAAACCATGACTCAGGCCCATTTTCTGGGAAACCAGAGAAGGACCTGGCAGGAAGAGTCTAGCCTGGCCAGTATTTGATTAGAGCTTGCTTCAAATTTGACTTTAAACTGTAGTTGTGGTTTTATTCTTGACTGGTGGGATTAACATTTGCCTTAAACCCAAAGAGATCTGCCTGTTTCTGCCTCCCCAGTGCTGGGATTAAAAGGTGTATGCCATCACAACCCAATTTGACCTTTTAATTTTTTTCAAAACTGTATTTTATTTTCTATTTAGCAATACACTTTACATATTAAATAACACTAACATAAAATGATTTGGTATAGTTCAGAACAGAAGACAAAAGGGAAATTTTTCAGTTTATAAAATCCTCCACTCCATTTTTTTTTTTTTTTTAGATTCACCTTTTCTAATAGGGTCAGTACAACGAATATAATCAATGCTGATTCCTATTGCATTGATGGCACATGCACAATCCTTTCTTCCACATACATTAATAAACAAATAAATGTAGTTTCAAAATTAAAAGACCTTCTGCACAGCAAAAGAGACAATAAGCAGCAGCTCACAGAATGAGAGGACATTTTTGCCAACTGAACATCTGACCCAGATTCAAGTAAGAAAGACAAATATTCCAAGCTCTCCAAGATCATCCAAACTGGCTAGTCAATTGAGCAGACACTTCTTTTAAAAAACTGTAAAATTTTAATTAAAATTTATGTGTAAAGGTGTTTTGACTGCACATATGCCTGTATACCACATTCGTGCTGGTGCCCATAAAGGCAGAAGAGGGCATTGGATCCTCTGCAACTGGATGGTTATCATCTGTTATGTAGTGGTGGGATCTGAACTCTGGCTCTCTGAAAGAGTAATAAAGGTTATTAACTGCTCAACCATCTCTCTATGAACAAATACTTTTTAAAAGAAATACAAATAATTAGTAAATGCTTGAAAAATGTTCCATATCCTTGGTCTCAGGGAAATGCAAATCAAAACTGCTTTGAGACTGTTTTACCCCAATCAGAACATCTATCACCAAGAAAACAAATGACAAATGCTGAAGAGGACTGCAGAGAGAGGAACACTTGTAAACTTCCTCGGTGAATGTAAACCGGTACATTTACTATGGAAACCAGTAGGGTGTTCCTCAAAACAGAAAAAGCAGAACTATCATATGATTCATCTATGCCAGCCCTAAGTCAGTCCCCACAGAGACCTGAACATATTCATGTTTATTGATTGTAGTACAATAGCCAAGATCTGGAACCATCCTAAATGTCCACCAACAATTGAATGGATAAAGAAAATGCTATATACATACACAATAAAATATTATTCAGTCGTAAAGAACAAAATTATGTTATATGTAGGAAAATGTAGAGAACTGGAGGTTATTATGCTAATCAAAATTAAGTCAGACAAATATGCAGTATTTTCTCTCATATGTGTACACATTGATGAGAGTAAAAAGAGAGCTATGAGAGGGAGAATAAACAGAAAAGGGGAGGATAGGGAGTAAGTGTGGGCACCAGAATATACAGGACATGAAAATAGAAGGAGGGACTATTTGGGGATCAGTGAGAAGGGGAAGGGTACTGGAATCAAACAGTCCAGAGGAATAAGAGCAGAGTATAATGACATACATGTATGGAAACATCACAATGGAAACCACAATTTTGTGTGCTGGATAAAATAATCAATTAAAAGCATTTTGTTTGAAAAGAATAACTTCATTGACATTGACATATGGGTTTGAAAACACAAACTGAAAGAACATATTTCATTGAGAACACTAATCTGGAGTTATCAGCATGATGACACATTCCTCTAGAATTCTCAGACTCTCAAGAAAGAAAAATAATGAAAATATCTTCGTAGCTAGACAAACAATGCAAATTAGTTTGGAGTGAAAGAAATTGGATTTTATCATAAGTTTTAGTGGCCACATTCTATGCCAGAAGAAAATCAAGTAGCATATTTAGAGGGTGATAGAAAGGAAGTGTAAGAAGGTAATAAATACGATGGATGAACTCTGCCACATGCATATATGTAAGCCCATCGGATCATGAGAGTGCTTTAAATAAGGGGACCGGCAGCCACTTTCAGATAGGAAACCGATGCATTGTGAAGACAGCACATATGAGACAACAACCAACCAGTCCTGTTTCACAGGGTGGCGAGTGGGTGAAGGCAATCACCTCTTCATGAAGCATTCAAAGAAGCCAAAAGAATAATAGAATTTGGATATTACAGCGCTCTTATATTAATTAATTAATCAATTTGGGGGAGGGGGAAGTACACGTACGGAGGTTGGAGGAAAACCTGTGGGTGTCAGTTCTCTTCTTCCACTGTGTGAATCCCTGGGATCCAAGTCAGGAGTCAGGTTTGAGGACAGGTGCTCTTATCCACTGAGCCATGTTGCCAGCCCATATTATAATGTTTGATCTCCTATGAATAAGGGAAGCTTGGCATTGAGCATCAACAGATGCTGAGGTAACAAAAAGGCAAGTACAAATAGGTGTCTCAAGAAGAGTGGGGCAGCACTCGCTTACCAGAGGCATCAAACTCTGAACCCTGCTGGGCGCCCTGGGAAAATGGGTCCAGCACTGCTGCCAACAGCCTAAGAAGCCCCTCCTCCCTTAGGCACCTAAACTCAAATAAAGCTTGGACTTTGACTACACTACAGACAACAATTTAAGATGAGTCAGGGTGAAGCAGAGTTAGTGAGGTTTAAGGGCAAGCACACTCTTTAGATTTGAGAGTAGAGGGTAGAAGGAGAGATTACACAACAGTGAATATACAGCACAAGACTGGATGCCAGCATTTTGAAAGTCACACTTAGGTATCTTTGTGATGGCTACATTCATGATTCTGTGGCTTTCTAAGTTATGCTGCTGAACGGATGTAATTTACAACAAGGCTGACAGATTAAGCAAAGAAAGCTAAAATTTAAGTAATTTAAAAATTAAGTAAAAATTACGTGAGCCGCTTTGCTTAATTTTCTTAGAAAAACGTTATTAATGATAAGTAAAATTATAAGGTGGCCTGATGAGGTACATGTTTAGATTTAAGGAGAGAGGTATGATAATATGTAAGCTTCAAGATCACATGCTTTCTGGCTCTAAGTAAGCATGGATCATTTGCTGTTTTTAGCATCCTTATTTGAGATGTCTTTATGAAAGCACACATCTCTGCAGGCAAGTTTGGCTTTATTAATTTTGTTGACATTTCTTGACTTTTTGTGAGAAGGAAAGGCAAGCTGGATTTCAGGCTGAAGGGCTTATTTTTCTTTTCCTGTCCCTTAATTTTCTTTTTGTCTTGCTGCAAAACACAAGTATAAACAGCCCTGGGAGTCTCTTGCCATTGTGCAGAACACAAGAACACCCAAGCTGCTTGTAAGTATCCAAGAGGTAAAATTTAGACCAGAGGGAAGTAGGCATGACAAATTATCCATGCTCTTAACAAATAAACTTTAAGGGGGAGATAGAACCAGAGGGTCAGCCAGGAGATTAGCACAGATTTCAAAGACCTTCAAGTAAAACCAAAGAGATGACCACAGTTTCAAGAAACATTCAGACAGTAAAAGCTGTAATCAGTGACAAGTACAGTTTAAAAACCTGTCTGCAAAAATCTCAGCACATTCCTGCATATGACCCCACCCCTTGGATCTGAGCTGGCTTTAGTGACTGACTCAATTGTAGCCAACAGAATGCACTGGAAGTCAGTCTGCATGACTTCTACCACAAAAATGCTGACATTTCCTCCCTTCTTGAAAGGACACTCACTTTTGGAATCTTGAGCCACCATGTGAGAAATCTGATTACTGCCAGGGAGCCTGGGTCTCCCCCAGACACCACAGATAGGCTCTCTGTTCTGAGATGGAGATCCCAGCAGAGAGTCAGGCTCAGCTTTCAGACATGTGACTAAAAATGTCTCTGCCCCATTTCAGCCCTCAGCTGTTGAGTCACCTCCAGATGCCGAGTCTTCCCTGAAAGCCATGGAATGGAGATCATAATATGCTATTGCTGACTTATGCTGACGGGTAATAGGCAGTTGTTGGCATCTTTATCCACTTCTACACTCAGGGTTTCCATGTTAGTAGTTTGAAATTGGTAGGAGTATTTACACCACAGAAATCAGCAAGCATTCAGATCAGGGTGTTGATTACTGACTGTGCCTATGAATTCCTGACCTTCAGAATGCAGTAGGTGAATGAGTTAAGCCACACAGTTTGGTAGTCATTAATTATGGATGGCAGTGATGGGAACCGCAAGGAAATGGGCTTTGTTAACAAGACTACTGTCCTGTTTCTTTTGGGAGAGAAAAGGTATTGAGACTTCTGCAGTGAATGGCAAGTTCTCTATTTTTAAAATTGCTTCGTAGTTTTTATTTGATTATTATTATTGTTGTATGGATGAGGGGCTTACTGTGCTGCCCCAGGCTAGTCTCAACCTCGTGAGCTTGAGTAATCAAGTATCTAGGACTACAGTTATGTGTCTTCACAACTAAAGTTGGCAAGTTCTCTAATCTTATCAGTGGTTGTGAAGATATTCATCCAATAATACTTAATTAAATCACAGATTTTTCATGTGATTTTCTGTAATCTTTTATAAATAAAACATGTTTTAAAAGAAATCTTTTTGTTTCCAATATATTCGGCAAGATGCATTTGGATATGGAACTACTATTTTCTAACATTAACAATTTAAATGTAAAAATTGAAACCTAGATTATGGAAGAGGGCACTAGGACTTTGTGCTCATATCATATATCAGCACTAGAGAAACCAGCAATGTTAAAAAGTGTCTCTCCAACAGAAGAGACATAGTCCTGTTTTTCACCCAGAAGGCTGGGAAGGGATGCCTGGTAACCTGTGCTGTCTGCAGGACCAGACCACACCTGAGTCCCCATCTTCCTCCCTCAATGTTTGCCTTGAACATTGCTTCTCAGTCAATAGAGCACATCCTTAGGGGATGTCACACCTACTTTATAGCTTGATGACCTCTGTGATGACCAAGACCATTCCAGATCCTCCCCAGGCCCTTAAGCTACAGAACCCATTCTTACAGCAGAGGTCACATGCACTTAGCAAAAGAGTTTCTATTCAGTCACACTTTAAGCTTTATTGTGCACACAGGATTGACATAACTGTTAACAGAAGACTTTCCCCCCCAAGTTGTACTGTACTTAAATGCCTAAAGTATGGTGCCTGGTGTTAGAACCTAGAAGTCTGAACCAATACTGGCTACTGAACTGTGTTGAATCAGCCTTCTCGCCTCACATGGATCATTTATTCTACTGACCCTGGTGTTTGCAGTGACTCCCACAGAAGACCAACAAAACTGTGTGGTGACATGAAATACAATCAGAATAGAAATGGTCGCTTAGTGTCAAAGAAGAGATGCCATCGTGTGGTCTGAGTTTCTAATTCCCATAGGACAAAGTTGAAAACAAAATTAATATGTCAGGAATGTAAGTAAAGTCATCTTGTGTGGCTTGGAATAATGTAATGTTTTCAAGATAGGAGTCAGCAACAAGGCAGCTCCTATGTAAGCCATGCCTATGGTAAGCTCTGATAACCAACTCCAAAATGGCTCAGATATGTTAGTGAATCAACCCTAAGCTGTGAGTCCAGATAGCATGGAGGAAATGCCCACTGGAACAATGCAAAAAACTGGAGCTTTGGAGGCTATACACAAATGCCACTACCATAGTCCAGAGACAGGGCATTTCAAGCCTTGGCACTGATTCCCTGCAGCAAAGGGACTTTGAGATTGGCTACTGTGTGATCCTGGCTCTGGCAACCACAGGTGGGTTCACACATGCCTGCCTGTCAAGGCTAGCCTCTGTCCAAAGCTGTCAAGTGTCACCCTCCCTGCCTGCCACAGCTGAAGGAGGTCCCTGTGGATACCAGAAGATCTTGCTCCCAAAGCGTCCTCACTGGAGAGGACCCCACCAGCAGAAGTCTGCAGCATTTCCTATGCCACCATTCCCTGCTCTATAAAATGTCTGTTTACATGACACTGCCGCAACAGCATGGTATTGGAAGGCATGTTTGTGTGAATAAATGGAGCATATTCTAAAGGCACATCTCCTGGGGACATCCTAATTGCTGAGTGCCACACAGCCTACCAGATTTGCTCACTACATTTATTATCTACCAAATGTCCTATTATAACTTATTTTGAAGGGCCGAGGACCTCACCCAGCCCCTTGCTTTGGCAGTCAAGACAGGATGCAGAAAAGACCCAGCAAGACATAGGCCTCTGATTCAGCAACATGTGCTGAGCCCCCAAACTTGTCCTAATCACTAGGAAGCCAGAAACCCTCCATGTGGCAAGAAACCAGTCAGAAGTTAGCTGGTGGGCTCTGGATGTGCTTTACTGATAATAGTGGAATGCAGGGCATAGCAACTGCCCTGGGATGACCTCTAGGCATAGTAACCTTCCTGCAGCTGCAGCTGACCAATCAACTCAGGACAGGTTGCCTAAGCCCGGAGGTGCACCAATCCTGACACTGTTTCTATGCAACTAGTGGACTCCCAGACACTTCCCTTGCTCTACCTCAACATATGCCCTGCCCCACTGCTGCTTGGGGTCCTTCCTTCTCTACCCAATTTTCGGACAGACAGAAGACCCAAGTTAATTCTAGTTAACTCGTTAATAAAAAAGACTCTTTGCTTTTGCATTGGATCTGGTCTCATGATAGTTTGGGGGGGGTCAGATTCTGGGCACAATAATATGTGAATGTCTCAGAATTTGGTGGATATAAGTATAAAAGCCTTATTATAGTTTGCATTATATTTTATATGGAACAGAAATAGAACTTGTGGAATCTGTATTTATTCACGAATAGAGTTCAACATATGCAATGTTCTTATTTGAATATACTAGATGGTGCTGCACATTTGATTACATTGCCTATTTGTCCCTAATAGTTGGTTCCCTGTATTTAGACAATGTTGTGATGACAATGGGAACAGTAACAATGTCATACCAAGCAGTTGTAGATAAAACTCTCAGACCTGAGTTGTGCTGTATAGATAAAGTACATAAACAGCTACACAGTACGATCTAAGAAAGCTCATAAGAATATCTGGGTGGCACAGATTCTCATATTTCACCATTAGAAGTTTTTCATTTCTATCTGTAAAACAAATATTCCTAAAAAAAACATGGTATCTAAAGTTGCTTTTAGGCGACACCTTAGTAAGACGTAAGTGCCATTATTCTTAGAGAGACTTATTGCACACACACACACACACACACACACACACACACACACACACACACAAGAATAGGTGAAAATTTCCCATCTGGGGTGACAATGTTTCCTCCAAGAGTCAAAGACCATCTAATAAAAAACCCCAATACCAGGCATGAGAAGCCCTCTTTTGAGTTTTTGGTCAGGGTTATCCAAGAGAGTCCCAAAATGTTACACCATATTGCCATTGCCTCTTAGAGGTGGAAGGTTAAGTCCCTATTGCTGAAGGCACTATACACTTCACAGAGCTGGAACTGACCTGAAAGCCTCCTTCCTGAGGACTAGTTTTCATGGTACCAGAAGGCATCATGCAAGATTTCAAAAGAAGGAAGCAACCAGAAGTCCCACCCAAGTGTGATACCTATGAACCAAACCAACAAGCAGTATGACATAACCCTAAAGGTGCAATAGTGGCACACATACCTTGGCAGTAAACATCAGCTCTCTTATTGGGCTTAAGACCCACTCAACAAGAGGGAACTCATGCATGGTACTGGAAACCTAGTCAACTACCTGGGCTAGTCAATCCATAGATCTTGAAGGAGAACCTACAACCGGTACTTTACTAAACCAGAATAATCTGTAACTATCTAAATATTTGTCCTTATACCTGTTAGATTTCTCCTTAAATTAGAAGTCAAAGGGTGCAAGATGAGACATGAGACTAAGAGATACATTAACCATAGTTTATTATGGGCCTGGCAGAGCAGAGAGAGTAAGAGAGAAGAGAAACAGAGTTAATGGCTGACTGCTATGGTCGGTGGCCTGAGAGAAGGAAGAGAAGTGAAGGGAGTAAGAGAGAAGAGGCAGAGAGAGAGAGAGAGAAGAGAGTGAAGCAGGAAGAAGTTGGAACTTTTAAAGGGAAGACCGTGCATGCGCACTGAGGCTTCACTGAGGCTTCACGCATGCGCAGTATCTTCTTGCAGGTCCAAAATGCATGATGTGGTGATGGTGTAAGAAGTCCCTGTGCGTGCCCGCCCGTCGTTAGGGGGCGGGGTCAGTCTCTTAAAGAGGTAAGGCAGGTCAGCATTAATGCTTTAACCTTTCAGTACCCACAGACAAAAGTAGTTCTCACCCCTCATCAAGCAAACTTCTCTTTGCAAAAGAGACAGACCACTATAGAAAACCACAACCACTCCAAATGCATAGTTGTGGAGTCCATCATGATATAACTCCTGCCACTAAGGCTCAGGGATCATTATGGAAAAGGGGGAGGCAAGACTGTAATAGCCAGAGAAACAGGGAGTGTTTTTGTGTGAAATTTTGTCTACTTGGAATGTCAGAAGCTACACCCTCAAAGTCTCACCAACTCATGCCTAAACATGAACTGAACAAGGACAATAGATATGCTAATGTAAACAGAGGAAAGCCCAAGAGGCCTCAACCTTACACAAAGAAGACAATCAGCTAAGGAATGCTGGGAGCAATAGAAAGTTTTCCCCAGGGAAGAGCACATCAATTCATTATTATTCAATATCAAATGGTCAGCTGTTAAAACATACACATACAAGTTATTAACATTATACAGACTGAACAGGTTATATTTATGTATGTAGGGGTGTGTGTGTGTGTGTGTGTGTGTGTGTGTGTAACAACAATTAATGAAAAAGAGGCCATGGAGGGAGGAAAGGGAGATATAATTGTATTAATCTCAAAAGACAAAAGGAATATTTTTTAATTTTTTGTTATCAAAAGGAAATGTTTAGGAATGAGAGAAAGTGCAGTGGGTGAACAAGATGACTAAGGTAACACCATCTTGTTCTGACTCCATTTTATGTTCACTTAGACAGTTCTCAGCACTCTACCCACCTACCTGATGGTCATGTCTGCCTTGTACACAGTTGAGATTTCTATGACCTTGACCATGGTCCAGATGTATTAGTCAAAAGTAAACTGAAATAACTAGAAAAGGGATAAGTAAAAAATAATTGGCAGGTTATGCCTAAGATAGATACTATTCTCTGCCAGGAATGGACGTTTCAAGGTACTCTGACCCTCATCTAACTTTGAGGTAAATTATGGTCTTTGTGGGTTTTGCCTTTTAAAGTTCTGTCCCCCTTGAGCAAGGGCACCAGGAGGTTTTTCAGAGACACAAGTCCACTCTTGTTCTGGCCATCAATAAAAAGGACTTAATTTTTTTTTGTTTTGTTTTGTTTTTCGAGACCGGGTTTCTCTGTGTAGCTTTGGAGCCTATCCTGGCACTCGCTCTGGAGACCAGGCTGGCCTCGAACTCAGAGATCCGCCTGCCTCTGCCTCTGCCTCCCGAGTGCTGGGATTAAAGGTGTGTGCCACCAACGCCTGGCAAGGACTTAAATTTTTTGATTGGCTTAATCATCATGGTTGTCAATAGCTATGTCTCGTGGATCATTTCATAAGACCTGGAGTCACATAAACACATGTAGCAGGAACTATTAAATATGTTCCATGCAACAATAGACAAACAAATAATAGTTTTGCTTACTGAATAAATGCTATGTATTAATTTTCAAAGACCCACCCACCTCAATAGTGGTAGTTGAGACTTTTTTGAAAAGTTCATTCCCAGTTCAGAGATTCCAACCTATTAAAATCTCAGTCTTATTTTAGGAAGAAAGGATTCAATCTCATTCCTGTTTATCACTTTGCTTACTTCATTTGGCACCACTGAGGTGAGCTTCAAATGGAAACAGACCACAGACTCCTCTCTAATGCTCTGTGCTTCTGTCTATGTCTATGTCTGCCTGTCTTTATGTATCTCCCTCTTTCTCCCCCCCACCACTGGAACTCAGAGAAGGAAACTGACTTGTTCATCTCATTTTTTTTCCTTCTTTTTAAACCATTATCTCCCATTTTCATCTGTCATGGTCCCTTACCACCACCATGACTTCTTAGATCTTGGATCTACTAGCCAATGGTTCTTTTTTTTTCCCCCACTTTAAAAAGCCAGATAAACTTTAATCTCAATCTTTTAAAATTATTTTTATTTTTAAAAGAGTCTTATTTTACATACCAATTCCAGTTCCCTCTCCCTCCCATCCTCCCACTTCCCCCACCATCTCCCCATCCCACCTCCATCCACTCCTCAGAAAGGGTGGGCCCTCCCATAGGGAATCATCAAAGTCTGTCACATCATTTGAGGCAGGTTCTTCTTATGAAGTCCTTGGCTTCAGTGAAATCAGTTAATGACTCTAGTTCTCTCTGTGTGCTGGAGACTTCCTTGAGTCCTTATAAAAGATACTAGCCATTCTAGCCTGAGAAGTCCTCTTTCTACCTTGTGTATAGTTGAGTGGTGACACTCCTGGATGGTGCCCCTGTCCCTCCCTAACTCTTACACAAGGTCCTGGTGCTATAATAGGTGTTGACTTTGTGAGAAATCATTGTACAAAATGGAGTTAGTCCTGTCACATCTCAATAAATAAAGTAGATAGTCTGCTGCTGATGGATCTGCAGCTAGTCCAATGAGACTCCATCAGTACCTGCCAGTTCCTGCAAGCCCTGGAAATGCCAATGAGCCTTCTTTTGTGATAGTGTGTATGATATTTTCAGTCTTAAAACCCCAACCTTCCATTTGCTCTCAGAGCATAATACATTCCACCCACTCCAGGGCATGTGTGTCCCAGATAGCAATCCAAACACTGAATCCCAAATGAAAGTGGCCTTTTTGGGATACCCATCCTTTTGTTTTGTATGAACATCATGTTGAGCCACTTGAGATTGTTGAGCCACTAGTCTTTAGGTTTTGTTTACAGCTTTGCACAGCTATTCCTAGAGAAAGATACAGTGATTTGGTTTTTGCTGTTGAGGACTACAAAGTCAAGAAAATGCAAACTCAGTAACCTTGTATTCAACAAAACTCAGCTATCCTATAGTATCAGAATGGGAGGCTTGATAGACTTCTGTGCTTTCCCCCTTTGTAAAATTTTAAAACATAAACCAGCAAAAGCTCCTCATAAAAACATATGCAGTATGTGGCTACTGTTCATTTCTACTGATTTTTTCTTTTTCCCTTCCTTTTTTCACATTCTACTATTTTTCTTATGTAACTTACTCATTAAGTGTCTCAGTAGTGACTTCAGTACCTTAAGACCCTCAGAAAAGAAGCTTTTGTAAGACAAAGGACACAGTCAACAAGACAAAACAGCAGCCTACAGAATGGGAAAAGATATTCACCAACTCCATATCTGACAGAGGGCTGATCTCCAAAATATACAAAGAACTCAAGAAGCTAGTCACCAAAACACCAACTAATCAAACTAAAAAGTGGGGTACAAAACTAAATAGAGAATCCTCAGTGGAGGAATCTAAAATGGCTGAAAGACACATAAGAAAGTGCTCAACATCTTTAGCCATCAGGGAAATGCAAATCAAAACAACTCTGAGACACCATCTTACTCCTGTCAGAATGGCTAAAATCAAAAACACCAATGACAGCTTATGCTGGAGAGGATGTGGAGAAAGGGGAACACTCCTCCATTGCTGGTGGGAGTGTCAACTCATGCAGCTACTTTGGAAATCAGTATGGTGGTTCCGATAATGAGATTGATGACTACCTTATATGTTATCCTAGAGCCTTCATCCAGTAGCTGGTGGAAGCAGAGGCAGACACCAACAGCTAAACACTGAGCTGAACTCTGGAATCTGGTTGCAGAGAGGGAGGAATGATGAGCAAAGGGGTCAGAACCAGACTAGAGAAACCCACAGGGACAGCTGACCTGAACAAGTGGTTGCTCATGGACCTCAGACTGATAGCTGGGAAACCAGCATAGGACTGTTCCATACCCCTGAATGAGGATGTCAGTTTGGAGGTCTGGGCAATCTATGGGGCCTCTGGTAGTGGATCAGTATTTATCCCTAGTACATAAATGGACTTTGGGAGCCCTCTCCACATGGAGGGATGCTCTCTCAGCCTGGACACATGGGGGAGGGTCTAGGCCCTGCTCCAAATGATATAACAGACTTTTAAGATCCCCCATGGAAGGCTTCACCCTCCCTGAGGAGCAGAAAGGGGTTGGGATGGGGGTGGGGGAGCAGGGGAGGAGGGGAGGGAGAGGGAACTGGGATTTACATGTAAAAGAAGCTTGTCTCTAATAAAATTTTTAAAAAGAAATAAAAAAGACCCTCAGAACAAAGAGCTCATGCAGTCCTGATAGTGACAAATTAGCTTCACTGTTAGTGTTGATTGATTGATTGATTGATTGATTGATGACAGACTTAGATTGGCCTTGCTGACTTGGAACTTGCTATGTGTCAAGGATGACTGTGAATTTCTGATTCTTCTGCCTCCACTTCCCTGGGTGCTGATTTTACAAGAGTACAGGTGTATACTACTACACATGGTTCATGTGGTGCAGGAGTTTGAATCCTGGGATTTGGGTATACTAGGTAAGTAAGCCTACTGAGCTACAACCTCAACCTGGCAGTATCACTTTCATTCTGTTCTACTCCAACTAAAAACAACATAGTTTACTAAAACTTGCTTAACAAAACACTATTGTAAATTCATTGCAATTTAAGTTTAAATTTTCATCATTTTAAAATGAAAGCATTTCCAGACATTGATAACGTTTTGGATTGCCAACATGGCATCCATTCAAGGTTCTGGTTTTCAGTGTGTTGTTTTGTTTTTGTTGTGGTGGTTTTAATCAAGGAAGGAAAACAGATTAGCATTCTGTTTCCGTGTTTCTTTTCTCTTGCTTGGCATTTTGTCCCTCTGGAGCAACTGACAGGACTGCTAAATTGCTCGTGCTGCTAGCATGTGCTGCCCTGTCTAATTTGCTAGGATTGGGTTCAAGGCTCCTGGGACGGCCGTGCAAACTTCTTGACCGCAGACAGGGGAATCCTAAAGTCTGGTGAGGCTTCACAGACAGTAAGTTTTCCTTTTCAGTCCTGTCAGCAGCAACTGTGAGGGCTGAACGGGAGATCTGAGGAGGCAGGAGAGAAGCACTGCGCTCATCTTCAAGCTCATCTTGCACCGCTGCTTCTGACACAATGTATGGGATGTCTGTGCTGCGCGAGCGCGTGATCCTTTGAACTTGGCATTTCCATTCTTCAGAGTGGAAGTTCCATGCTTGGTCCATGATTGAACTGTACTCGGCACCCCAGTTAAGTCCCCGGACCAGTTTTCTGCCCTCAGAATAGACGAAGCTTCTGGACTTCATTGTTTTGTAGGCGTTGGGGTCTCCTGGATAGTAGCGTGCGAGTTTGCTCTCTTGCAGCTGGTGGGAAACGGTGCTTTCCACAGTCAGCTGAGTGCCTGCAACACCCACTGCGGACAGACTTGGAGCAGCTTCTGCGCTCTTAAGGTCGGTCCGCGGGTCGAGCTCACCAGCAGAGATGCCGGGCTCCGGTCCA
>NC_048596.1:134655304-134680947 GCF_003668045.3 Cricetulus griseus
CTTGAACATATGTCCTTACTGTATGAGTGTGCATACTTTGGGTATATGCCTGAGAGGAATTGGTAGATCTTGAGGTGGACTGATTCCCCCTGCCATACTGATTTCCAAAATGGTTGTACAAGTTTGCACTCCCACCAGCAATGGAGGAGAGTTCCTCTTTCTCCACATCCTCTTCAGCATAGACTGTCATTGGTGTTATTGATTTTAGCCATTCTGACAGGATTAAGAGAGTATCTCAGAGTGGTTTTCAGTTGCATTTCCCTGATGGCTAAAGATGCTGAGCACTTTCTCAAGAGTCCTTCAGCCATTTTAAAATTGTCTGTTGACATTTCTCTATTTAGTTCTGCACTCCACTTTTTAATTGCATTGTTTGGTGTTTTGGTGGCTAGCTTCTTGAGTTCTATGTATATTTTGGTGATCAGCCCTCTGTCAGAAGTAGGGTTGGTGAATAACTTTCCCCATACTGTGGGCTGGGGTTTTGTCTTGCTACTGTGTTCTTGGATTTACAGAAGCTTCTCAGTTTCAGAAGGTTCCATTTATTAATTGTTGGTCTCAATGTTTGAGCTATGGGTGTTATGTGCAGAAAGCAGTCTCCTGTACCAATTTGTTCAAGGTTGCCACCTAACTTCTCTTCTAGGAGAGTCATTGTGGCTGAATTTATGTTGATGTCTTTGATCCATTTGGATTTCAGTTTTGTGCATGGCAATAAGATATAACTGCAATCTTCTACATGTCCTAATGCAGGTATGCCAACACCATTTGTTGAAGATGCTTTCTTCCTTCCATTGTATAGCTTTAGGTTCTTTGTCAAAAATCAGGTGTTCATAGGTGTGTGGGTTAATATCAGGGTTTCCAATTTGATTCCATTGGTCAACCTGTCTATTTTTGTGTCAATACCTAGCTGTTTTCAGGACTATGGCTCTATAATAGAGCTTGAAGTCAGGGATGGTGATACCTCTGGAATTATCTCTATTGTACAGGGTTATTTTGGCTTTCCTGGGTTTTTTGTTATTTCATATGAAGGTGAGTACTGTTGTTTCAATGTCTGTGAAGAATTGTGTTGAAATTTTGATGGGAATTGCATTGAATTTGTAGATTGCTTTTGGTTAGATTGCCATTTTTTCTATGTTGATCCTACCTATCCAAGAGCATGGGAGATTTTTCCATTTTCTGGTATCTTCTTTAATTTCTATAAAGACTCAAAGTTCTTATTATACAGGTGTTTCTCATTTTTGGTTAGTATTATCCCAAGATGTTTCATGTTGTTAGTTGCTGTTGGGAAAGGTGATTGTTCTCTGACTTCTTTCTCAGCGCGTTCATCTTCTGTATATAGTAGGGCTACTAATTTTTTTGAGTTAATCTTGTATACTGCCATTTTGCTGAAGGTGTTTATCAGCTGTAGTAGTTCCCTGGTAGAGTATTTCGGTTCACTTATGTAAACTATTATATCATCTGCAGATATTGAAAGTTTGACTTCTTCTTTTCTAATTTGTATCCCCTCGATTTCCTTTTGTTGTCTTATGGCTCTAGCTAGGACTTCAAGTACAATATTGAAGAGATATGGAGAGAGTGGGCAGCTTTGTCTTGTTCCTGATTTTAGTGGAATAGCCTTGTGTTTCTTTCCATTTAGTTGGATGTTTGCTGTTGGTTTGCTGTTATTGCTTTTATCATGTTTAGGTGTGTTCCTGTTATTCCCGATCTCTCCAAGACCTTTATTATGAAGGGGTGTTGGATTTTGTCAAAGGCTTTTTCAGCATCTAGTGAGATGATGATGTGGTTTTTCTTTTTCAGTTTGTTTATATGGTGGATTACATTGATGGATTTTCATATGTTGAACCATCCCTGTATTCCTGGGATAAAGCCAACTTGATCATGGCGGATGATTTCTCTGATGTGTTTTTGGTTCGAATTGCCAGTATTTTGTTGAATATTTTTGTGTCAATGTTCATGAGGGATATTGGTCTGTAGTTCTCTTTTTTTAGTTTTGTCTTTGTGTGGCTTGGGTACCAAAGTAATTGTAGCCTCATAAAAAGAGCTTGGCAATGTCCTTTCTGCTCCTATTGTGTGGAATAATTTGAGAAGCACTGGTATTAGCTCTTCTTTGAATTTCTTGTAGAACTCTGCAGTGAAGCCATCTGGGCCTGTGCTTTTTATTTTTGGTTGGTAGATTTTTGATGACCTATTCTATTTCATTAGGGGTTATAAGTCTATTTAACTTGCTTGTCTGTTCTTGATTTAATTTTGGTAAGTGATAACTATCCAGAAAATTGTCCATTTCCTTTAGATTTTCAAATTTTATGTAGTACAGGTTTTCAAAGTATGACCTAAAGATTCTCTGGATTTCTTCAATGTCTGTTGTTATGTTCCCCTTTTCATTTCTGATTTTGTTAATTAGCATGCTCTCTTTCTGCCATTTGGTTAGTTTGGATAAAGGTTTGTCTATCTTGTTGACTTTCTCAAAGAACCAACTCTTTGTTTCATTGAGTCTTTGTAGTGTTTTCCTAGTTTCTACTTTATTGATTTCAGCCCTCAATTTGATTATTTCCTGGCATCTATTCCTCCAGGGAGAGTTTTCTTCCTTTTGTTCTAGAGCTTTCACTTGAGCTGCTAATTCTCTAGAGTGAATCTTCTCCACTTTCTACATGTGGGCATTTAGTGCTATGAACTTTTCTCTTAGCACTGCTTACAAAGTGTGCCATATATAGGTTTGAGTATGTTGTGTCTTCATTCTTCATAAATTCTAGGAAGTTTTAATTTTTTTTTAATTTCTTCCTTGACCCAGGAATGGTTCAATTGCTCATTATTTAATTTCCATGAGTTTGTAGGTTTTCTGCGATTTGTGTTGTTGTTGAATTCTAACTTTAAAGCATGTTGGTCTGATAAGATACAGGGGGTTATTCCAATTTTTTGGATCTGTGTAGGTTTGCTACATTGCTGAGTAAGTGGTCAATTTTAGAGAAGGTTCCATGTGGCACTGAGAAGAAGAAGATGTTTTCTTTTGTGTTTCGATGGAATGTTCTATAGATATTTGTTAAACCCATTTGGGTAATTACATCTGTTAGTTCTTTTGTTTCTTTGTTAAGTTTCTGTATGGTTGTCCTATTAGTGATGAGAGTGGGGTGTTGAAGTCTCCCACTATAAGTGTGTGGGGTTTCATGTGTTATTTGAGCTTTAGTAATGTTTCTTTTAAGAATGTGGGTGCCTTTTTATTTTGGACATAGATATTCAGCATTGAGACTTCATCTTGATGGACTTTTCCTGTAATAAGTAGGAAATGCCCTTCTTCATCTCTTTTGATTAATTTTAGTTTGAAGTCTAATTTGTTGTATATCAGGATTGCTTCACCAGCTTGTTTCTTGGGTCCATTTGATTGGAAAATCTTTTGCCAACCCTTTATTCTGAGATACCATCAGTCTTTGATGTTGAGATGTGTTTCTTGCATGCAGTAGAAGGATGGACTCGGTCTTCATATTAATTGTGTTAGCCTGTATCTTTTTATAGGCAAGTTAAGACCATTGACATTGAGATATATTAATGAACATTAGTTGTTGCTTCTTGTTTGTTTTGGATTTGTTGGTGGTGGTATTTTGTGTGTGGATTTCCCCACTTTTTTGGTGTTTGGTAAGGTGGGATTATCTATTGCCTATGTTTTTTGAGTGTAGTTATCTTCACTACATTGCAGTTTTCCTTCCATTAATTTCTGTAGGGCTGGATTTGTGGATATGTATTGCTTAAATCTGGTTTTGTCATGGAATATCTTGTTATCTCCATCTATAGTGATTGAAAGTTTTGCTGGGTACAATAGTCTGGGTTGGCATCCTTGTTCCCTTAGTGTTTATAGAACATTTCTCCAGGCTCTTCTGGCTTTCAAATTTTCCACTAAGAAGTCGGGTGTAATTAGGATAGGTCTGCCTTTGTATGTTACTTGGCCTTTTTCTTTTGTTGCTCTTAATATTTTTCATTATTCCATAAGTTTGGTGTTTTGATTATTTTTGTAGTCCACTCTATTTAGTCTTCTGTAAGCTTCTTGTACTTTCATAGGCATATCCCTCTGAAGGTTGGGGATGTTTCCTTCTATGACTTTGTTGAATAAGTTTTCTGTACCTTTGAGCTGAATTTCTTCACTTTCTTCTATACCTACTATTCTTATGTTTGGTCTTTTCATGGTGTCCCATGTTTCCTGCATATTTTGTGTTAGGAACTTGTTTGACTTGAGATTTTCTTTGGTTGATGACTGTATATCCTCTAATGAGTCTTCAACACCTTAGATTCTCTCTTCCATCTCTTGTATTCTATTGGTTTTGCTTACTTTAGAGGTTCCTGATTGTTCACCTGCTTTTCTATTTCCAGCATCCCCTCATTCTGTGTTTTCCTTATTGTTTCTAATTCTTCTTTCAAACAATGAACCGTTTGAATTGTTTCCTTCACTTGTTTGGTTGTTTTTTCTTAGCTTTCTTTAGATTCTTTAAGAGATTTGTTTATTTCTTGAATTTTTTGGTTTGTCTTTTCCCATATTTCATGTAATTTTTGTTTGTTTTTTCTTCTATTTCTTTAAGGGATTTTCTTCTTTCCTCATTAATGGTCTCTATCATCTTCATAATTTTTAAGGTTCATCTCTTCTTCATCCTCTGCGTTGGGCTTTTCAGATCTTGCTGGTGTGGAGTCCCTAGATTCTGAATGGTGTCATATTGGTCTTTCTGTGTTGACTGTGTTCTTATTCTCTCTTCTTACCATACCTTCTTCCAGTGGGTGCAGGTGGGATCTCTCCTTCCCTCAGGCGACAGGTGGATGGCAGAGGTTGGAGGGAGGTCAAGGGTGAGGTGTGTCCAGTCTCAGGGTGGGCCTTCTGGTCTGCGCAGGTCCACTCTTCTCCTGAGGTAGGCTCAGGAAGAATTGGCCAGGGGGCAATGGGGGAGGTTGGGGAAGAGCAGCACCCAGACTCACCTCAGGCAATAGGCAGAGGGCCTTAGAAGGGATCTTAAAGAATCAAAAGTTATGAAGATAAACAAATGAAAATATTATTCTAGACAGAAAATATGAGTAAGATCTCCTAGAGGGCAATCTTATGTTCTATAAAGGAAAACATGAATAAACCAGTAACATAGAGTTTTAATTTTTCTTTTTTTGATATTCATCTTTGTTTACTTTATTTTTCCCCACTTTTATATTTAAATTAGAAACAAGATTGTTTTACATGTCAATCCCAGTTCCCTCTCCCTCCTCTCCTCCCCTAACTAACACCCTACCCATCCCGTACCATTTCTGCTCTCTAGGGAGAGTGAAGTCTTCCTTAGGGGGTCTTCAGAGTCTGTCATATCCTTTAGGATAATGCCTAGGCCCTCCCCCATGTGTCTAGGCTGAGGGATTATCCCTGTAAGTGAAATGGGCTCCCAAAATCCATTCCTATGCTAGGGATAAGTACTGTTCTACTACAAGAGGCTCCATAGATTTCTGAGGCCTCCTCACTGACACCCACATTCATGGGCTCTGGATCAGTTCCACATTGGTTTCCCAGCTATCAGTCTGGGGTCCAAGAGCTCCCACTTGTTCAGGTCAGCTGTTTCTGTGGGTTTCACCAGCCTGGTCATGTTTGCTCAGCCTGGTTCACTTTGCTCATCACTCCTCCTTCTCTGCAACTAGATTCCAGTTCAGTTCAGTGTTTAACTGTGGGCATCTGCTTCTACTTCTGTCAGATGCTGGATGAAGACTCTAGGATGGCATATAAGTTAGTCATCAGTCTCATTATCAGGGGAGGGCATTTAAGGTCGCCTCTCCACTGTTGCTTAGATGGTTAGTTGGTGTCATCCTTGTAGATCTCTGTACATTTCTCTAGTGCCTGATTTCTTTTAAAATCTATACTGGATCCCTCTCTAATGGTATCTCTTATTTTGTTCTCCTTTGTTCTTCCCCCTACACAACCTTCCTGCTCCTTTATGTCCTCCTCACTCCTTCTCTTCTCCCCTTATCATTCTCCTAGCTCCCTCTCCCCTCCCCTCATGCTCCCAATTTTCTCAGGAGATCTCGTCCCTTTCCCCTTCTCTGGGGGACCATGTATGTCGAACTCAAGAAGTTAGTTTCCAAAACACCAAATAATCTAATTAAAAGTGGGGTACTGAACTAAATAGAGAATTCTCAACAAAGGGATCTAAAGTAGCTGCAAGACACATAAAAAAGTGTTCAACATCCTTAGCCATCAGGGAAATGCAAATCAAACAATTCTGAGATACCATCTTACTCCTGTCAGAATGGCTAAAATCAAAAACACCAATGATAACTTATACTGGAGAGGATGTGGAGAAAGGGAACACTTCTCCACTGCTGGTGGGAATGTAAACTTGTACAGCCACTTTGGAAATCATTATGGCGATTCCTCAGGAAAATGGGAATCAGTCTACCACAAGATCCAGCAATCTCAGTCTTAGGCATATACCCAAAAGAATCAGATTTCTACAACAAGGACATCTGTTCAACTATGTTCATAGCAGCATTAATTGTAACAGCCAGAACCTAGAAGCAACCTAGATGCCCCTCAACTGAAGAATTGATAGAGAAAAGTGGTATGTTTACACAATGGAGTGCTATTCAGCAGAAAAAAAAAAACAATGGAATCTTGAAATTTGCAGGCAAATGGATGGAACTAGAAGAAACCATTCTGAGTGAGGTAACCCAGTCACAAAGAGTTTAAAATTTTCTGTATGTCAATAAATACACAGTCAGTAAATAGCATCAAAACAAATGCCAAATAAAAATTAAAAGGATAAAAAACTTAAATTTGTATAAAAGAAATATAAAGTTGAAGTTACTAAATTATATTTGAAAAATTCAACCTTGTTCATAGTAAAATGAACTTAAATCAGAATATTGTTGCCTCATCATTTTGCCCAGACAGACTGGGAATGAAAAAATTAAATATGAAAATATTTAACACCAGAAATCTGAGAATCTGACCCTTTAACTGTACTCTGGGTGGGGTTATCCACTGACCAATTCACAGTAGACCATCTGGAAATATTTACCAAAAGTGGTGGCTCACGCCTTTAATCCCAGCACTCAGGAGTCAGAGACAGGCAGATCTCTGTCAGTTTGAGACCAGCCTTGTCTATAAGAGCTGGTTCCAGGACAGCTTCCAAAGCCACAGAGAACCCCTGTCTTGAAGAAGAAAACCAAAAACAACCAAAAATGTCTAATGCACAATGCACATAGTCTTACACCCAGTAGGTCCATTTCTAAACTGAAATTTTTACCAAGATACAGTCACAAAAATTATGGAACAGTATGCACCAAAATACTAACTATAGACTTGTGTATAAAAATAAAACCTGGAAACATTGTAGCTATGTGCTCACCACTAAAAGGCTAACCCAACAAATTGTAAGCCACTGATGGAGTGGAACACTAAGCAGCCATTAAGAGGAATTAGGTAGACCTTTAGATGTCATTACAGAAATCTCTCTAGGACAAAACACTAGATGCAAAGCAGGAGCTCTAGAAAAGCAACAACAAAGAGTCTCCACTTTCTCCTCCCTCTCTCTGTCCTCACCTTTCCTTCTTCCTCTCTAAAAATTCCTAGGAGGAAATGGGAGCAAGGGGAAGACAATTTTGATCCACATACATCTTCTAACTATGAGCACAGCTAGTCTTTACCATTATTTTTACAGTGGCAATAATTGTCAGATAGTCAAAGAAAAGGATAGGATTAGATTTTTAACTAACAGTAAGACACAAAAGCCTGGTCTTTAGGTTTCAGAACACACCTATTTGTTTCCAGTTATTTTAATATAAAGACTTAACACCAGCAAAAAAAAAGTTGATACTGGATGTAACAGGTACATGCAAAGAAAGACCCTGGCCCAGATGGTGAGTGCTGAAATCAACAAAGTCTCCGGATTTGTCCACATCACTGTATACTATCTCCTCTTTTCAGACAGACAGACAGACACACACACACACACACACACACACACACACACACACACACAGTGTGTACACACACTCCCACCTATAGACAGTGTACTACCAAGCCTTCATCTAATTAATGGCTGGAAAAAGTGTTGTTTTGGTATTGTGTTATTGTTGTTTGTTGTTTTGATAAATATAATCATCCCTCATGATCTCATGATTCCATCTCTGGGGTCAGAAGATTAATTTTGGGGGGGGGAGCTCAGAAACTTGTTATAGTTTTAAGCATCAAGTTGATCAACAACATAACAGACAAAGTTATCCTTGGTGAAGAATCCTTAGGCCCCATTAACAAACAAGGGGTGAAGTGCAAACAGACCAGTGTGCGCTACACAGTAAGACCCTAACTCAGAAGAGAAATGCATACACACACCACCACCCTGTCACTTGTCTCCTGGGTGAAGCCATGGGAAGGCAGCTTCCAGAACGAAGCCAGATCCTGATGCCACTAGCTTGGTATCCAGACGAGCTACATTACCTCTCCCAAGCTCCAGGCACACAGTAGCCCAGAGGGGCCTCAACTGCTTCCCTCTAGCCCAACATGGGGGAAAGCCACAGGATATGTTCACTTGGTGCTCACTTGTACAGACGCACAGACTTCTGAGACTAGTGAAGTATGACATGCAGAGCAACTAACATGCTCTTATTTTAAAGACACACACAAAAAGGTTTAGCTAAACGTCAGCTACTTGCTGGTTAACACTCAGAACTCTATTTGCCCTTCAGCCTCTGCACAATAAAATGGACTCGCTTAACCCTTCAGGACAGGGACATAGCATGAAGCTTGGGATCTACAAGGCTCACAGTCTCAAAATGCTTTTGACTAGGGCTAGTCCTAGTTTAGAACTGACACAACCCATGTGCTAATTTCACTGACAGACAGACCTATAGGAATCAGCTTGATCAAAACACCATTTAGAAGGCCAACCTTCTCTCCTGTATAAAGTTGGTCATTGGTAAAGATAAAAAGGGGGGAGTAAGTTAAATCACAGCAAAACCTGTAGAGAATTGAATTTGTTTGCCTTCCTTTCCCAAGGACGTTGTAGCAATGGACCCAGTGAATGCTGCTCAGACTGGCTTTCTGCCGGGGTCTGTGCACAGCACAGGCAGACAGTGAATTCTCATGTGAGCCAGCAAAAAGGGGCATGCAGGCATGCAACACCAACTGGACAGGCCTCTACTGGCCGACTAGAACCACAGAGAACCACCCTTCAGGGCTGTCCAGAGGGGACAATTGACCACTTAGTGCCCCTGCTGAGGACAAGGATATGCCAATGGTGTGAGAGGAGAGAACAAAAGGGTGCTGGAATCTTTTTAGTTAAAGTAACAAGGAAACCAAGTCTCAAGACTGACAGCTACATAGATTCTTCAGAGTTGTTTCAATTAGCACAATATGGGGTTAGGACCCTAATTCTCACCCCCCAGATACTTTCCCTATCTACATCTCTGATGCAGTGATACTAAGCAAAGTCTTTGGAGACAGCCTCCACGAAGTTTGGGGCAGACATGTGCCCTGGCCAGGAGGCACCACTTCACTCTCATCCTGGCAGCAGAAATGGTTGGCGATGTAGCGGACCTCCTCCAGGATCTTGGCCAGGTCAGGGTCCCCATCAGAGGGGTGTATACCAGGCAGGAGATGCTCATCATGTGTTGGAGAGCAGGCCACACACAACCCCAGAGTCTGGAGTTGGTGCACAGTGCATGCCCTCCAGGCCTTGGAAGCCAATGTAGACCAGGTTGCCATTGCTAGTGGGTGGCCCAGTACCTGCGCTCAGCTCCACCTTGGCCAGGCTACAGCGGCGAGCCTTGTGCTGACAGGCTGGCCGAACCTTGTCCTCCCCGGGCCTCTTCATGTTCAGGAACCATGCACAACAGTTCAGAAGTATGATCCTGGTCTGCAAAGACAGCAGGATGTCAAGAGCTGCCCGGAGTTGTGTATCGGCTGAACCCCACAGCAATGTGACCCCACAGTGGAAGCTTGCTTTACAGATCCTGGGGAGCACCGGCTCTCCGGTCTTATCGAATTTATACAACCAAACAGTGAGGAAACCTTGCAAGAAGGGAGTCAAATGTGAAGTGAGAATATGACCTATGTATGTTTATCACTGTGGGGACAAACTGAGGCTCCCCTGGGGTAGACATATTACACCCTCTATGAGAGAAAAAGGCTCTGTAAGACTAGCTCTGTAAGAATGCCCAAGATGTAACAGGGAAAGTAATTTTCTTTCCTGAACCTTCTTTTCTCACTCCCAGGGACCCTCAGGTCTAATGCCCTGGCTTCCACACAGACTATTAGGAGCCCTGGAAGGTTCACCAGATGGTGGCACTCGAGGGCTCCCAACTACAAGTACAGAAGAAGCAACAAAAACTGCAGACAGCAGGCCTGCGGGTGTCTCTTTCTTACTTACTATAATTACCAATCACTATTATTTAACTATGTTCTTTCAAAAGTTCTTATTCTGGGCTCTCCTTCTGATAGGTAAGAAAACACTGACTTCTTTAAACACCAACATTTCACACACTGTTGGACCCTTCCCCCATAGGGATCTGCTGACCAGCTTGTGACTAGGAGCTTACCTAGCAAGTACATCCTATTTTCCTCCTTCCTTGAAGGCCTGAGTGCAAGTTCCTATTATCTTTTTATTCGCCCATCCACAATTGTCTGATGGGCCTGGAAACATGATCTTCTGGCCTGGTTACTTTTCCATCATGCCTGCTGAATGGCATATAAGGCCCCCCTCTTGTTGAAATAAATGATATTCTCCCAGCATGAATGACAGGCTGTCTTGCCTTTATTTAAATCCTCAAGCCCCTTGCCCAAATCTGTGAGAAGTGTTGTAGCGCCAGCGCTACAATTTGAGGTCTCACTGAGATTTGAACTCAGATAGCTTGATTCAGAGTCCAGAGACAGGGAAAGAAAGGTAAACGCTGAAGGATCACCCATGAAGGCTGGCCAGCATTCTCATTAAGGCAAGGAGCAGCTGTTTTGAATGTGGATGCAGCTAGTTCTTACTCTCTTACAGGGGGCCAACTGGTACAATTGTTAAAAAAAACAAGGCACCATTAAAAAAAAAGACAGCAAAAAGCTTCTTGAAAACTGTACATGAGATCAGCCCTTGGGTTTTAGTCTCTGGTGACCTTAATATCCCCGATTGGGAGCAGGTGAAGGGAGACATACAAAGGAAATTACAAAAAGAAGGGGCAAATACCATACCAATTGTTACTTTTTCTCTGTGGCGTCTCATCAAGGAGGGGCTTCTTAGTGATAATGTGGAGGTGAAAGAGCAGGTTGAGGAAGCCAAAGCTGCCTTTGCAGAGGTTCAGAACCAAGAGTCTGTTATGTCACTCCAACCTTCTGATGTTTCTTCCTCTGGGTCCTCTCTCCCCTCTTCCGGGGATGAGGCTAGGGAAGGCAAAGCACTTCAGGAGGAGAAGGACATCCTCAAATTAAAGCCTAAGCTTAGGCCATCCTATAGCCTTCATCCAGCAGCTGGTGGAAGTAAGAAGCAGTCACTCACAGCTAATCACTGGACCGAACTGGAATCCAGGTGCAGGAAGGGAGGAGTGATGAGCAAAGGGGTCCAGACCAGGCTGGTGAAACCCGTAGAAACAGCTGACCTGAACAAGAGGGAGCTCTTGGTGCCCAGACTGATAGCTGGGAAACCAGCATGGGACTAGGAGCTTACCTAAAAAGTACATCCTCGGAAATCCATGGGGCCTCCTGTAGTAGATCAGTACTTATCCCTAGCATAGGTGTGGACTTTGAGAGCCCATTCCAAATAGAGGGATACTCCCTGAGTGAAGACACAAGGAGGTGGGCCTAGGCCCTATCCCAAGGATATGACAGACCCTGAAGACCCCCTATGGAAGGCCTGACCCTCCCTGGGAAGCAGAAAGGGTATGTGATAGGTAGGGTTTTAGTTGGGGGAGAGTCTTAGGGGAGGAGGGGAGGGAGAGGGAACTGGGATTGACATGTAAAACAATCATGTTTCTAATTCAAATTTTAAAAATTGGGGGGAAAAGCCTAAGCTTGGAGATGCTCCCTTGAGCCCTGTCCCTCTGCTGGTAATCCTGAGCATTCTAGCTCTTTCTGTCTTCCTTCAGCCCCTCCTGAAGAGCAGAGGGGCAGAGTGATATTCCCAGTCATAGAGACAGTTAATCCCCAAAGCCAGAGTCAGTGAGAGCATGTCCCTCTTAACTTTAAGGATATAAAACAACTGAAGGAGGCAGTTGTGGCATACAGGCCTCATGCCCCTTTTACTCTGGCTGGTTTTGAATCTTTTGTGGCCTTGAATTGCACCCCCAGTGATTGGCAGCAATTATGTTGAGCTATACTGTGGGGGGAGATTATTTGATTTGGAGGGGTGAGCCAAGAACTTTGTAACCAAACAGTACAGCCCAACGCAGCTGCTGGTTTCCCTGGAAGGAATTTAGAATGCTTCCTGGCACGGAGCCTATGCAGCTCTACGCTGGCAAATTCTTTACGACCCCACTGTATATATGTATATGTATGCTGCTGGCAGCACACAGAAAGCCTTACCTAATAAGGCCATAGGAGACCAACTTTCTAAGGTCCTACAGGGACCATCTGAACCCTATTCTGAGTTTGTGGATTGGCTCCTACAACTTGCAGGGTGCATGTTTGAGGATGCCGATAATCCCATGCCTACAATAAAACAATTAGCTTTTGAAAGCTCCAACAAGTACTGCAAGGAGGCTTTATGGCCTCACAAGACCAGAAGCCTTAATGATTCTGTTCATATTTGTAGAGATATAGATAGACACCACATTATGGGACAAGTTATCGCTTCTGCTATGCAGGAAAATAGGATGATGAGGGGGGCAGATGTCTTGGATGTGGGCAACTGGGCCACTTTAAGAAAAACTGTCCTGTTAAGGACTCTGTTGCACCCACTCGCCCAGGGCCAGGTTTTTGTCCCCACTGTAAAAAGGGACATCATTGGGGCAATAATGTCAATCAAAGACTGATGTACAAGGTAACCCTCTGCCACCTCCAGGAAATGGGAGTCAGAGTCTGCTCTGGGCCGCTCACTCCCAGGTGTACGGAGCTCTGAATATACCTGTTTCCTGCCCTACTCAGTTCTGACCCCAAAAGAACCCCTTGTATGCAAGACCTTGTCAGAGGTACCCCAGGAAGCAAAGGACTGAATGCCTGCTCCTACACCAGAGCAGTATTGACTCCTCAGATAGGACCCCAAGCTTTGGTCATGGGAGTCAAATGCCCTTTACCACCAGGATCAGTTGGGTTGATTTTAGGAAGGAGTAGGGCTCTCCTTCCAGAGTTAGGGTCATTCTGGGAGTGATTGATGAAGATACTGAAGGAGAGATCAAAATTATGGTGGAAGCTGGCAAGGGAGTCACTGTTATACCCCAAGGAGCTAGAATTGCTCAGTTAGTTCTGCCGCCTAAAATTACAACTAATAACCCCTTACCTAAGCCTATAAGAGGAGAAGGGGGTTCAGATCTATGGGACCTAAGGGCATGTTGGGTGTCCACTCTGGAGTCCAGACCCTTGATGACCATCATATTGAAGGAGAGACCTTCCAGGGGCTTCTGGACACAGATGCAGATACAACTGTCATTTCCCTCAACCAATGGCCCAAGACATGGGCCCTGCAAATTTCAGATAGTAGCTTTCAGGGTACAGGCATAGAAAAGTCACCTAGTAAAATCCTCTTGTAGGGAATGCTGTAGCCATGCCTTCTTAGGGGCTAGCTACAGGTGTGCCTGACCACGCCTTCGAGGGCATGGTCAGGGGACGTAGAATGAAGGGCGTTCAGGTGGCTGGTTTTGCCTTCCGTTCACTTTCGGCTTGCTGTACAGACTGCTGCCCACCAGCTGGCTAGGTCGGTCTGTAAGTAAGGCTTTCTCCCTATTAAAATCCCTTGTATTTCTGGGATTTTTGTATTTCTGGCTCTGTGTTGGTAATTTCCCACATTACACTCTGGTATATTTCAGTCCTTCATTTTGCCTCACATCCTGATCAATCTTTGGGGCAGAGATATCCTAGAAGCCATGGGGGCCATAATGGCCATACCTCCTATAGAACACATGCTTACAGAGCAAGTCTATTATCCCAGGAAAAGGGATTGGAAAGACTTTACAGGGCGACCCCTGCCTGTGTTGGATAAACCCTCAGTCAAAGATCCCATGGAGACGAGAGAGGATTGGTACATTTTTAATGGGGGCCATTGTTCCACAGCCTCATGTACCTCTAATTCCTATCACCTGGAAAAATGATGAACCTGTTTGGTTAGAACAATGGCCCCTATCTACAGTAAAGTTGGAGGTTGTTCATGCCCTGGTCCAGGAACAACTAAATGCTGGTCATATTGTCCCTTCTACCTCCCTGTGGAATACTTCCTATTTGTTATTAAGAAAAAATCAGGTAAATGGAGGCTGTTACAAGACCTGAGGCAGGTTAATAAGACTATGATGCTCATGGGTACCATTCACCCATGGTTGCCAGCCCCTGTGGTCATTCCAAAAAACTGGCACTTGCTTGTGATAGATTTAAAGGATTGTTTTTTTTTCACTATTCCTCTACACCCTGCTGATTGTCCGTGCTTTGCTTTCAGTGTTCCATCTTTAAATTTAAGAGAACCTTATAAGAGATATCAGTGGGTAGTTTTGCTTCAAGGCATGGCTAATAGCGCTACCATGTGTCAAGTTTACATTTCTCAGGCTTTAGAGCCAATCAGACAAAAAATATCCTCAATTGTATATAATTCATTTTATGGATGATATATTGTTGGCTGCGCCAAAAGAAAAGCTATTGTTATCTGCCTTTGAGGATCTTCATACCACTTTAGGATTGGCTGGCTTACAAATAGCAAAAGATAAGTTCAAAAAGAGTTTCCATATCATTATGTAGGACATCGATTGCTTCATAATGGGGTGTGCCCTCAAAAGATTAATCTTCGACTGGACAGCCTTCAAACCTTAAATGATTTCCAAAAGCTTCTGGATCAGACCTAGTTTAAAAATTATTACTAGACGGCTTAAACTTCTTTTTGATATTTTACAAGGTGATTTGGATCCCAACTCTCCTCGAGTCTTTACTACAGGAGGACAGGAGTGCATCCATTTAATTGAAAAGGCCTTAGAAGGGGCTCATTTGGATTATCTAGATTATGCCCTGCCTTTAAAATTCTTAGTATTTTGCTCTGCTCATGCTCCTACGGGAGTTTTTGGCAAGAGAATCCTATTCTTTGGGTTCATTCTCAAGCCTCCTCATCTAAATCAGTGGTACCCTATCCCCAAGCTATAGTTACACACCTATTTAAAGCACAAAAGGTTGTCTTACAAAGTTTTGGTAGGGAGCCTGATCAGGTTGTTACACATTTGTCACATCAACAATTAGAGTGGCTACAAAATAATAACTATGATTGGGCCATTTTTCTCTCTGCTACCCAGAGTGATTTTGATACCCATTACCCATCCAATAATTTGGTTTCCTTTTTTAAGATACATCCTTTGATTTTTCCCAAAGATTATAGTCTCTCAGCCTATTTCCAAGGGGCGTGTGGTTTTCATGGAATATTCTTCAAAGGGTACAGCTGTAGCTGTATCTTTTCCCATCATTAAGACAGCCAGAATTGCTACAGCTTCTGCCCAAATGGCCAAAATTTTAGTTTTGGCCATGGCCCTAAAACTCTTCCCCCACAGGGGCAATAAATATCTATACCAATAGTCAATATATTGCTTATATTATCCAACCTCTGAAGACAGTTGCCTATGTTGCCCCCATCACTAGAGTACAAGGGAGTTTGTTACAGATACAGGGTCTGCTATGGCAATGTAGTGAACCTGTATTTGTGGGACATCTTACGGCTCATACCCCTCTGCCAGAACCCCTCAGCAAAGGAAATCACATGTCCTACAGGTATACTCAAATCATTATGGTTCCACAAAAGCTCACTAGAGCACAATCTTTATATAAGTGCTTTCATCGCAGCACGGGGTCCTTATGCTTTCATACTAGGATAACTAAAGGACAAGATGTTCAAATAGTTAAGAATTGCTCTCTTTGATCTGGAACCAGGGAGATCTCCAGATACCTACAAGGATGACACAATCTGACAATCCAGGCAATGGTGGAGAGGATAACCTAAAAGCCCTTCCCCTAAAATGAGATTGATGACTTCTCTTTATGCCATCCTAGAGCCCTCATCCAGTGGCTGATGGAAGCAGAGACAGACATCCACAGCTATACACTGAGCCGAAATCGGTAATTTAGTTGAAGAGAGGGAGGAATGAAGAGCGAAGGGGTCTGTACCAGGTTGGAGAAACCCACATCGACCCCAGATGCCGTCAGGGAGGCAGTACAAGACTGATCCAGACCCCTGAACATGGATGTCAATAAGGAGGCCTCTGCACTCCAGGGAGCCTCTGGTGGTGGATTAGTATTTTTCCCTGGTGCAAGAAGGGTCTTTGAGAGCCCATCCCATGTGAAGGGATACATTCTGGCCCTGGACACATGGGGAAGGGCCCAGGACCAGCACAGGAAGATTTGGTAGATGTTGCAGAGCCCCTGTTGAGGGCCCTACCCTGCCTGGGGAGTGGTGGGTGGATGGGGTGGGGGTAGGCTGGGGTGGGGGAGGAGGGTTGGGGTTGAGGGGAGGGAGAGGGAGAAGGGACTTACATGTGAAACAAGCTTGTTCCCTAACTAGAACTAATAAATAAATAATAAAAAAATGAATTGCCCTCTTTGTGTAGAATTCCTTCCTATGCCTCACTTGTGAGTTTAATCCCCCAAGGACTTTTGCCCAATCACAAGTGGCAGATGGATGTAACGCATGTGCCATCCTTTGGTAAATTACAATTTGTCCTCATTTCTGGAGATACTTTCTCCTGTCTGATATTAGCCTCTGCCCATTCTGTTGGAAAGGTGAAAGATGTAAAGAGCCACTGTCTACAGGCTTTTGCTTACATGGGTTACATGGGGGTCCCAAAACAAATTAAGACTGATTATGGTCCCTGCCTATGTCAGCAGAGGTTTCATTTTTGTCAAGACTTTGCAATTACCCTAAAGAAAGGTATTCCTTACAAACCCCGAGGGCAGGCTATTTTGGAACGTAACCATCGCACTTTGAAAGCCTATTTAGCTAAGTAAAGTAGGGGGACCTTAAGGGTCACCTTGGCTCCCCTCCGTCTCCTCTATCACTTATCCTTTATATCTTAAATTTTTAAATTGTGGATACATCTGGTAACTCTGCAGCAGACCATCATTGGCCTCCTCTGCACAGCAAAAATCTCTGGTTAAATGGAAAGACCTTCTCTTGGGCCTTTGGAAAGGGCCAGATCAGGTTTTGGTATGGGCCCAAGGGTATGTTTGTATATTCCCTCATGATAGTGAGTCCCCAATTTGGGTTCTGGAGCATTGTGTGTGCCCTGTTCCTGCTGATATCTTCAGACATCAAAAGATAGCTGAATTCAGTGGGCTAGCACCTTTGAGAATAAAACTCGATGATTTTTCCTGTGTTTCATGTAAACCTTCAACTGTAAACAGGGAAGGGCAGACACCCACTTGAGTCAGGACTTCAGCAGGCCCTAGCCAGGATTCTGGGTGCTTTCTAGCCATCCATCACATTTTAGGAAGCCTGAGGAAGAGCTTGGCCAATCATCACTGAATGAAAAACAACACACATTAAAATACCAGTCTCCTGCCACCCTTGTTCTGGACAAAGCATATTGTTCATGAAGACCCAGGCACAACCTGTTTCAGATGCCTACATGCTGCCCCCAAGATGCAAGGCCATTGCTGCTACTTTGCATTTCGTAACTTCTACTAAATAACAAAAGTAGAGAAAGTGCATAGTTCAATAGGATGCCATAGTAAAATGGACTCCTCCCTAGTGTTCAAATTACTCAGTCATCTCAAAACTACCAATATGCAACACTGTTTTTCAGGAGAACAAACCCCATCCCTCCTCCTGCCACTGTGGAGAGACACCCCCGACACACACACACACACACACACACACACACACACACACACACACACACACTCTCCTATTCCATACCACCAAAACAAAAGCTATCAGATTGCAAGGGATAATGAGCTTGGAGCTATATTGCTTGTTAAGTATGTACAATGGAAGTGTGTGTGTGTTGGGTGGGGGGTAGTTCCACATAACTCTGGCCACAACAAAACCAAGGCCAGGGCCCTGCACTCGAAAAACAAAACAAACACCCCTCTCCTACCACACTGATGCTGCCCAAACCACCCCAGAAAATATCTCTTCCCACATCTGGGAGTCTAGATGTCCACTCGAGGTCCTGTGACTGTAGATACCCCTAAACCCGCACATAGAACCCATGTGTGTGGAAAAGCATATCGGGTCTGGGCATGGGTTGATGTCCCTACCAAGTTTTACTTAGAAGAAGGGGTGTCCAGGGCTGGGTAGAACTGAAAGATTGCCCAAGGACCTTTAAAGTTGGGGATTCAAGCCTCCCTCCCTGGAAGGATTCTGAATAAGTTCCCAAGCTCACACTTCCTTAGGGAAAGCCAGGGAGTACACCCTGAACCCCAGAGCCACACCAGAGAGCCCAAGTCACCAAGCCATAGGGAAAGCAGGGACTAGATGCCCACCTTAGAGGCCTGATGGGCCAAACATGTTGGACAGCAGGAGGCTGCCCAGTGATGTTTGTAAACTTGTCCTGGGGTCACAAGGCCTCCCCACTCCCATCTCCCCCTCGAGGAAAATTTGCACACCGTGGGACAGGAGATCCCTGATTCCTGATTTGCCACACTCAGTCCACCTCAGCAGCCACCAGTGAAGTCTCCAAAGGTGTTTTCACCATGGTGTACTGCACAAGAGCACTGGGTGTGGAGAGGCCCTTGTGCAGGAATGAAGAGAGGCAGGGGTGGCAGGGGTGCTGGGCCCATCCAGACACCAACTTCCCCACCAAGTACCCAGGCATGGGCTGTCTCTGAAAAGCCAGAGAGCAAGTGCTGCCCACCCACCAGGCATGCACAGCACAGGGCTCTGTGGACAAAGAGAAGAAAGCCCTGAGGCTCTTCCTGCCCACTGATGTGCTGAGCCAGGGTTCTGAGCCGCCCTCCTGCCTTCAGGGAGAGCCCCACCCTCCGCTCCCAAGCCCGAGAGAGAGTCCAACAGCTGCGCCCCTGGCAACTGGGTTTTCCCAAACAGGGCACAGCCCCTTGGAGGAAAAGTTCCAGCAGTGACCTTGGGCGGCGGGCAAATACTTTTTCCACTTGTAGGCCACAGCGAGAGCCTTGCTGAGACAAACAGGAGTCGCCACAGCGAGGTTGGGGACCCTTCTCTGGACCCAGACATAGTTCTCAGTTGCCTGGAGGGTGAGACAGCCCCAGCCTAGGAGGCAGGGGAGCGCGAAGCAGTTGGCGAGACTGGCCCAAATTCCTATCATAGGCGAGGTCCTTGGGGGTTGGGGGCGAAGTGCAGAGTGGAAATGAAGGAGAGGCTCTCCTTCCTGGGGCTCTTCCTCCTCCGGGCTCTGCTCACCTCTGCCTCTTCCTCCACCCTCAGCGCTGCTGCCAGGCCGCAAGTTCTTTCCCAAAACCAGGACACACAATGTGGTAACCTTGCAAGCTTAGTGCTCCCTCCGCCCTGCATCGGCTCCCGCCCTCCTCTGACTCCATGCACCGGGGCTCCAGCTAGCTGAAGGGAAAAGCCTAGGTTGCCTCTCTCCATGGAGCTCTCCCTGGCGCTGGAGAGGCATGGAGGGTCTGAGGCGCGGAGCCAAGGGGCTGCGAGCACCAAGCGCACCCGGACAGGCTCGCTGGTCTCTGTGGAGTTCGCCTTGAGTGCTCGCTCCTCCTATGGCTATTTTTTTTTTTCAGCTTGGCGGAATTCATGTTGAGCCTCAGCGCGCCCCCGCCCCCTCACAAGGAGTCTCCACGTGCACGCTCTCGGGGCCGCGCACACTGCCCGCGCGCACACTCCAAGCAACCACAGTCCAGGAGCCATAAGGCCTGGCCCCGACTTTGAGGCGCAAAAGCTGGAGGTAGCTCATGATCAAGGGGACGTGCTGAGCAGAGCCGGGCTTGGGAGCTGGGCTAGGGAGGCACCGCCTCACCCTCCCTCACCCGCGTGTCTCCATCCACAGGCGCCCACGCTTCCGCCCCACCAGCACTGCGCCGGCCAGCCCTGTACGCACCCACCCTTCCTTAGGAATCCAAAAAGTAATGCATTTTTTTTTTCGCAGCGTGGTGGAAAGCCTGGACGCGGGGAGAGGGCACACCTGGGGAAAGGGGACCCCTGAAGGCTGTTATGCAGGGCACTTTCCACAGGAGGCTCAGGTGCCCATGGCGGCGCTCCCCGGGTGTTCCGGTGCTGCAGCACAGTCCAGGAGCAGACAGGGCGTGGTCCCTGTGGCTCTACTGGGAGAAAGGCGATCCCACCCCTGGCCCCAGCACTGGAAAGGGGACCCAGACTGGCGGCCCCTCGTGCCCAGGGCGCGTCTAGGCGATGGCCGCCAGAGGGCGCGGCAGCCGCCCGGGAGGGCTGGCTCGGGGAATGTCGCCTCCCTCCCTCCAGGGGAAGAAATGTGGGGGCCCCAATTCGGGGACCGACTCGGCTGGGTCTTGCTGGCCGGGCCTCACATCCCCATGTTACTCCCGCCCAGGGCGCTCCACCGCATTGAGCTGTTCCGGGTACCACCACGTGGGCGGCTGTAGAGACAGGCGCAGTGTGCACCTGGCTGCAGGAACCCAGAGGTGGGGGGAGTGACCGAAGGTTTCCCAAGGAAGGAATTGCGGGCGGGTACCCCGACTGGATGCTTTCTCTGGCCCAGTTCCCAACTTAAGAACGTGAGGCATTCACCCGGTTCCATGGCCACTGCAGAAACCCACCCGCACCTGCCTCAAGTTCCCCTCTCCTCCTTAAGCTTCTTTTGATCTGTAAGTGACTAGAAACTAGCACCAGCCCAAGTCTCCTTAGAGGAGAGGTTTCCCCAATAAGAGGCTTCCCCGGGACTGCCATCTAGTGAACAAACACTGCAGAGGCCAGGTCCTCAAAGGGGGAGAAGCCAGAAATGGTTGGAGAGAAGAGTTTGAAATACATGGACATTTAAAAATAGTGACTGAATCACGTGTCCCCCTTATTGCTGTCCGGCTTCATGACTCAGACTAATTGATATCCAGGATAAATAAAAAATTGCTCATAAGAGTTGTGAATGGCCCTTTCCACCAACCGACCCAGGAACAAGGTGAGTAAGCCTCAGTCCTTACCCAACCCCCACCCAAACCATCACTAACCCCGAACACCCCAGGCCTGCACCCACATGCTTGGGGTAGACAGGCACAGACAAGGAGGAGCTCCCTGAAAATCTGGAAGCACCCCACTCATCCATCTCTTTCCAACAACTGGTCCACAATGAGTGAGGAGACTACCAGGAGAGGAAAGACCATCCAGAGTTGTGGACATTGAATTCCTGGTACCCACACACCACTGGGTAACAAGAATAGAAAGAGAGACCCCACCTGCACCCACTAAAAGAAGATATGGGAAGAAGACAGAATAAGATTTCACTCAACAACAGAAACACCAATATGACACCACCACAATCTAGGGACTCCACACCAGCAAGATCTGAAAAGCCCAGCACAGAGCATGAAGATGAGATGGACCTCAAAAATTATCTCAGCAGGATGAAAGAGACCTTTGAGGAAGCAAGAAAATCCCTTAAAGAAGTAGAAGAAAAGGCAAACAAAAAATTACACGAAATGGAGGAAAAGACAAACCAAAAAATTCAAGAAATAAACAAATCTCTTAAAGAATCTAAAGAAACCCAAGAACAAACATGCAAACGAGTGAAGGAAGTTCTTGAAACAGTTCAAAGCATGAAAGCTGAAATAGACACAATAAAGAAAACACAGAATGAGGCCATGCTGGAAATGGAAAGCCTAGATAAATGATCAGGAACTAAAGATGTGAATATAACCAATAGAATTCAAGAGATGGAAGAGAGAATCTCAGCTATTGAAGACTCGCTACATGATATACATTCATCAACCAAAGAAAACCTCAAGACCAACAAATTCCTAACACAAAATATCCAGGAAATATGGGACACCGGAAAAAGACCAAACCTAAGAATAATAGGTGTAGAAGAAGGTGAAGAAACACTGCTCAAAGAACAGAAAACATATTCAACAAAATCATAGAAGAAAACTTCCCCAACCTACAGAAGGATATGCCTATGAAAGTACAAGAAGCTTACAGGACACCAAACAGAATGGACCACAAAAAGAAGTCCCCCCGACTTCTTTTTGATAATAATCAAAACTTTGATAATAATCAAAACACCAAATCTACAGAATAAAGAGAAAACATTAAGAGCAGCAAAGGAAAAAGGCCAAGTAACATATAAAGGCAAACCATCAGAATCACACCCGACTTCTCAATGGAAACTCTGAAAGCCAGAAGGTCTTGGATAGATACCCTACAAGCACTAAGGGAGCATGGATGTCAACCCAGACTACTGTACCCAGAAAAATTTTCAATCACTATAGATGGAGAAAGCAAGACATTCCATGACAAAAACAGATTTAAACAATACCTATCCACAAAACCAGCACTGCAGAAGGTTCTGGAAGGAAAACTCCAATCCAATGAACATAACTACACTCACATAAACACTGGCAATAGATAATCAAATTTCACCAAACACAAAAAGAAACAGGAGGCAAAATCCACACTCAATGACACCATCAACAATAAATCCAAAACAAAGAAGAACCAATTAACAATGAACATTAATATCCCTAAATGTCAATGCTCTTAACTTACCCACAAAAAGATATAGGCTAACAGAATGGAAACGAAGACAGAATCCATCCTTCTGCTGTTTAAAACAAACACACCTCAATTTCAAAGACAGGCAATACCTCAGAGTAAAAGGATGGGAAAAAAAATTCCAACCAAATGGGTTCAAGAAAGCAGCTGGTGTACTAATCCTAATATCTAATAAAGTAGACTTTAAACTAAAATCAATCAAAAGAGATGAAGAAGGGCATTTCATACTCATCACAGGAAAGTCCATCAAGATGAAGTCTCAATCCTGAACATCTATGCCCCTAATACGAAAGCACCCACATTTGTAAAAAAAAAAATTACTAAAGCACAAATCACACATAAAACCACACACACTTATAGTAGGAGACTTCAACACCCCCTTACACCACTAGACAGGACCACCAGAAAGAAACTTAACAAAGAAACAAAGGATCTGACAGAAGTTATGACACAACTGGGTTTAACACATATCTATAGAACATTCCATCCAAACATAAAAGAATATACCTTCTTCTCAGCGCCACACGGAACCTTCTCAAAAATTGACCACATAGTTGGCAGCAAGGCAAACCTTCACAGTTACAAAAGTATTGAAATAACCCCCTGTATTGTATCAGACCACCATGCATTAAAGCTAGAATTCAACAGCAATACAAATTGCAGAAAACCTACTTTCGAGTAGAAAATGAATAACACCCAATTGCACCATTCCGGGGTTGAGAAAGAAATAAAAAAAGAAATTGAAGACTTCCTAGAATTTAATGAGAATGTAGACACAACATACCCAAACTTATGGGGCACTCTGAAAGCAGTGCTAAGAGGGAAATTCATAGCACTAAGTGCCCACATGAAGAAACTGGAGGAAAGTCACATTAGAGAATTGATAGAACAACTAAAAGCTTTAGAGCAAAAAGAAGCAAATACACCAAGGAGAAGTAGACGCCAGGAAATAATCAACCTGAGAGCTGAAATCAACAAAGAAGAAACTAGGAAAACAGTACAAAGAATCAATGAAACAAAGAGTTCGTTCTTTGAGAAGATTAATAAGATAGACAAAGCTCTAGACAAACTAACCAAAAGGCAGAAAGAGAGCATGGTAATTAACAAAATCAGAAATGAAAAGGGGGATATAACAACGGACACTGAGGAAATCCAGAGAAAATTCAGGTCATACTTTGAAAACCTGTACTCCAGAAAATTGGAAAATCTAAAGGAAATGGCCAGCTTTCTGGATAATATCACTTACCAAAATTAAATCAAGATCAGATAAACAGTTTAAATCGACCTATAACCCCTAATGAAATTGAAGCAGTCATCAAAAGCCTCCCAACCAAAAAAAGCCCAGGACCAGATGGCTACACTGCAGAATACTACCAGAAATTCAAACAAGAGCTAATTCCAGTACTCCTCAAACTGTTCCACACAATAGAAGCAGATGGGATATAGCCAAATGCATTCTACAAGGCTACAATCACTTTGATACCCAAGCCACACAAAGATATGACTAAGAAAGAGAACTACAGACCGATATCCCTCATGAACATCGATGCTCAAATACTCAATAAAATATTGGCCAACCGAATCCAAGAACATATCAGGAAAATCATACACCATGATCAAGTAGGCTTCATCCCAGGGATGCAGGGATGGTTCAACATACGAAAATCCATCCATGTAATCCACTATATAAACAAACTGAAAAAGAAAAACCACGTGATCATCTCACTAGACGCTGAAAAAGCCTTTGACAAAATCCAACATCCTTTCAAGATAAAGATCTTGGAGAGAACACAATAACAGGAACATATCTAAACATGATAAACGCAATATATACCAAACCAATAGCCAATATCAAAGTAAATGGAGAGAAACTCAAAGCATTTCCTCTAAAATCAGGAACAAGACAAGGCTGTCCACTCTCTCCATATCTCTTCAATATTGTACTTGAAGTTCTGGCTACAGCAATAAGACAAGAAAAGGGGATCAAAGGGATACAAATTGGAAAGGATGAAGTCAAATTTCACTATTTGTAGACAACATGATAGTCTACATTAGTGACCCGAAAAACTCTATCAGGGAACTCCTATGGCTGATAAACACCTTCAGCAAGGTAGCAGGATACAAAATTAACTCAAAAAAATCAGTAGCCCTACTATATACAGATGATAAATCCAATGAGAAAGAAATCAGGGAATCATCACCTTTCACAATATCCACAAGCAACATAAAATATCTTAGGGTAACACTAACCAAAAAAGAGAAACACCTGTACAATAAGAACTTTGAGACTTTAAAAAAGAAAGAAATTAAAGAAGATACCAGAACCGCCGCCGCCGATTGACCTGGAACTAGGTGAGTGAGTTCCTGCCCGCTCCCGACCCCAGGCCAGAACATCCCACCACCCCCATCCCCCCACCCCCGCCCGAGCCTGCGTGCTTGGGGCAGACATGCTCAGGCAGGGAGGAGCTCCCTGCACCACCAATCTGCTAGCACCCCATTCTTACTTTCCCCAGCAGCAGACTGACCTGGAACTAGGTGAGTGAGTTCCTGCCCGCTCCTGACCCCAGGCCAGAACACCCCGACCACCCCCATCCCCGAACCCCGCCTGTGCCTGCCGGCTTGGGCCAGACAAGCCCAGGCAGGTAGGAGCTCCCTGCGCCCCAAATCTGGTAGCACCCCACTCTTCCATTCCACCGAACGACCGAGGAACTAGGAATTAGTGAGGAGACTACCAGGAGCGTCAAGATCATCTAGAGTTGTGGACATTGAGTTCCTAGCCCCCACACACCACTGGGCCACAAGAAGATATAGAGAGAACCCACCCACCCACACTAAAAGAAGATATGGGAAGAAGACAGAATAAGATTTCACTCAACAACA
>NC_048596.1:134680952-134708452 GCF_003668045.3 Cricetulus griseus
AAATTACTAAAGCATTCAAATCACACATAAAAAAACCAACACACTTATTGTGGAGGTTCAACACCCCTACACCACATAGACAGGACACTCAGAAAGCAACATAACAAGAAACAAAGGATCTGACAGAAGTTATGACACAACTGGGTTTAACACATATCTATAGAACATTCCATCCAAACATAAAAGAATATACCTTCTTCTCAGCGCCACACGGAACCTTCTCAAAAATTGACCACATAGTTGGCAGCAAGGCAAACCTTCACAGTTACAAAAGTATTGAAATAACCCCCTGTATTGTATCAGACCACCATGCATTAAAGCTAGAATTCAACAGCAATACAAATTGCAGAAAACCTACTTTCGAGTAGAAAATGAATAACACCCAATTGCACCATTCCGGGGTTGAGAAAGAAATAAAAAAAGAAATTGAAGACTTCCTAGAATTTAATGAGAATGTAGACACAACATACCCAAACTTATGGGGCACTCTGAAAGCAGTGCTAAGAGGGAAATTCATAGCACTAAGTGCCCACATGAAGAAACTGGAGGAAAGTCACATTAGAGAATTGATAGAACAACTAAAAGCTTTAGAGCAAAAAGAAGCAAATACACCAAGGAGAAGTAGACGCCAGGAAATAATCAACCTGAGAGCTGAAATCAACAAAGAAGAAACTAGGAAAACAGTACAAAGAATCAATGAAACAAAGAGTTGGTTCTTTGAGAAGATCAATAAGATAGACAAACCTCTAGCCAAACTAACCAAAAGGCAGAGAGAGAGCATGCTAATTTACAAAATCAGAAATGAAAAGGGGGATATAACAACGGACACTGAGGAAATCCAGAGAACCTTCAGGTCATACTTTGAAAACCTGTAGTCCACAAAATTGGAAAATCTAAAGGAAATGGACAGCTTCCTGGATAAATATCACTTACCAAAATTAAATCAAGATCAGATAAACAGTTTAAATCGACCTATAACCCCTAATGAAATTGAAGCAGTCATCAAAAGCCTCCCAACCAAAAAAAGCCCAGGACCAGATGGCTACACTGCAGAATACTACCAGAAATTCAAACAAGAGCTAATTCCAGTACTCCTCAAACTGTTCCACACAATAGAAGCAGATGGGATATAGCCAAATGCATTCTACAAGGCTACAATCACTTTGATACCCAAGCCACACAAAGATATGACTAAGAAAGAGAACTACAGACCGATATCCCTCATGAACATCAATGCTAAAATACTCAATAAAATATTTGCCAACCGAATCCAAGAACATATCAGAAAAATCATCCACCATGATCAAGTAGGCTTCATCCCAGGGATGCAAGGATGGTTCAACACACGAAATACGAAATCCATCAATGTAATCCACCTTATAAACAAACTGAAAAAGAAAAACCACATGATCATCTCACTAGACGCTGAAAAAGCCTTTGACAAAATCCAACACCCCTTCATGATAAAGATCTTGGAGAGAACAGGAATTAACAGGAACATATCTAAACATGATAAATGCAATATACACCAAACCAATAGCCAACATCAAACTAAATGGAGAGAAACTCAAAGCATTTCCTCTAAAATCAGGAACAAGACAAGGCTGTCCACTCTCTCCATATCTCTTCAATATTGTACTTGAAGTTCTGGCTACAGCAATAAGACAAGAAAAGGGGATCAAAGGGATACAAATTGGAAAGGATGAAGTCAAATTTCACTATTTGTAGACAACATGATAGTCTACATTAGTGACCCGAAAAACTCTATCAGGGAACTCCTATGGCTGATAAACACCTTCAGCAAGGTAGCAGGATACAAAATTAACTCAAAAAAATCAGTAGCCCTACTATATACAGATGATAAATCCAATGAGAAAGAAATCAGGGAATCATCACCTTTCACAATATCCACAAGCAACATAAAATATCTTAGGGTAACACTAACCAAAAAAGAGAAACACCTGTACAATAAGAACTTTGAGACTTTAAAAAAGAAAGAAATTAAAGAAGATACCAGAACCGCCGCCGCCGATTGACCTGGAACTAGGTGAGTGAGTTCCTGCCCGCTCCCGACCCCAGGCCAGAACATCCCACCACCCCCATCCCCCCACCCCCGCCCGAGCCTGCGTGCTTGGGGCAGACATGCTCAGGCAGGGAGGAGCTCCCTGCACCACCAATCTGCTAGCACCCCATTCTTACTTTCCCCAGCAGCAGACTGACCTGGAACTAGGTGAGTGAGTTCCTGCCCGCTCCTGACCCCAGGCCAGAACACCCCGACCACCCCCATCCCCGAACCCCGCCTGTGCCTGCCGGCTTGGGCCAGACAAGCCCAGGCAGGTAGGAGCTCCCTGCGCCCCAAATCTGGTAGCACCCCACTCTTCCATTCCACCGAACGACCGAGGAACTAGGAATTAGTGAGGAGACTACCAGGAGCGTCAAGATCATCTAGAGTTGTGGACATTGAGTTCCTAGCCCCCACACACCACTGGGCCACAAGAAGATATAGAGAGAACCCACCCACCCACACTAAAAGAAGATATGGGAAGAAGACAGAATAAGATTTCACTCAACAACAGAAAGACCAATATGACACCACCAGAATCTAAGGACTCCACTCCAGCAAGAACTGAAAAGCCCAACACAGAGCATGAAGATGAGATGGACCTCAAAAATTATCTCAGCAAGATGATAGAGACCTTTAAAGAGGAAACAAGAAAATCCCTTAAAGAAATAGAAGAGAACGCAAACAAAAAATTAAATGAATTGGAGGAAAAGACAAACCAAAAAATTCAAGAAATAAATAAATCTCTTAAAGAATCTAAAGAAAGCCAAGAAAAAACATCCAAGCAAGTGAAGGAAGCTCTTGAAATTGTTCAAAGCATGAAAGCTGAAATACACACAATAAAGAAAACACAGAATGAGACCATGTTGGAAATGGAAAGGTTGGATAAACGATCAGGAACTAAAGATGTAAGTATATCCAACAGGATTCAAGAGATGGAAGAGAGAATCTCAGCTACTGAAGACTCGCTAGAGGATATACATTCATCCACCAAGGAGAACCTCAAGTCCAACAAATGCCTAACACAAAATATCCAGGAAATATGGGACACCATAAAAAGGCCAAACCTAAGAATAATAGGTGTAGAAGAAGGTGAAGAAACACTGCTCAAAGGCACAGAAAACATATTCAACAAAATCATAGAAGAAAACTTCCCCAACCTACAGAAGGATATGCCTATGAAAGTACAAGAAGCTTACAGGACACCAAACAGAATGGACCACAAAAAGAAGTAGCCCCGAAACATAATAATCAAAACACCAAATCTACAGAATAAAGAGAAAATATTAAGAGCAAGCAAAGAAAAAAGGCCAAGTAACATATAAAGGCAAACCAATCAGAATCACACCCGACTTCTCAATGGAAACTCTGAAAGCCAGAAGGTCTTGGATAGATACCCTACAAGCACTAAGGGAGCATGGATGTCAACCCAGACTACTGTACCCAGCAAAATTTCAATCACTATAGATGAAAAAACAAGATATTCCATAACAAAAACAGATTTAAACAATACATATCCACAAATCCAGCACTACAGAAGGATCTGGAAGGAAAACTCCAACCCAATGAACAGGGCTACACTCACAAAAACACAGGCAATAGATAATCTAATTTTACCAAACACAAAAAAGAAACAGGAGGGCAAAATCCACATGCAATGATACCACCAACAATAAATCCAAAACAAAGAAGAACCAACGAACAATGGACATTAATATCCCTAAATGTCAATGGTCTTAACTTACCCATAAAAAGATATAGGCTAACAGAATGTATATGAAGACAGAATCCATCCTTCTGCTGTTTACAAGAAACACACCTCAACTTCAAAGACAGGCGATACCTCAGAGTAAAAGGATGGGAAAAAATTTTCCAATCAAATGGGCTCAAGAAACAAGCTGGGGTAGCAATCCTAATATCTAACAAATTAGACTTTAAACTGAAAGCAATCAAAAGAGATAAAGGGCATTTCATACTCATCACAGGAAAATCCATCAAGATGAAGTCTCAATCCTGAACATCTATGCCCCTAATACGAAAGCACCCACATTTGTAAAAGAACATTACTAAAGCTCAAACCACACATAAAACCACACACACTTATAGTAGGAGACTTCAACACTCCCCTTACACCATTGGACAGAACCACTAGACAGAAACTTAACAAAGAAACAAAGAATCTGATAGAAGTTATGACACAACTGGGTTTAACAGATATCTATAGAACATTCCATCCAACATAAAAGAATATACCTTCTTCTCAGTGCCACATGGAACCTTCTCAAAAATTGACCACATAGTTGGCAGCAAAGCAAACCTCCACAGGTACAAAAGTATTGAAATAACCCCCTGTATCTTATCAGACCACCATGCATTAAAGCTAGAATTCAACAGCAATACGATTTGCAGAAAACCTACATTTGCGTGGAAAATGAATAACTCCCAATTGCACCATTCCTGGGTTGAGGAAGAAATAAAGAAAGAAATTAAAGACTTCCTAGAATTTAATGAGAATGTAGACACAACATACCCGAACTTATGGGACACCCTGAAAGCAGTGCTAAGAGGGAAGTTCATAGCACTAAGTGCTCACATGAAGAAACTGGAGGAAAGTCACATTAGAGAATTGACAGAACAACTGAAAGCTTTAGAGCAAGAAGAAGCAAACACACCAAGGAGGCATAGACGCCAGGAAATAATCAACCTGAGAGCTGAAATCAACAAAGTAGAAACTAGGAAAACAGTACAAACAATCAATGAAACAAAGAGTTGGTTCTTTGAGAAGATCAAAGATAGACAAACCTCTAGCCAAACTAACCAAAAGGCAGAGAGCATGCTAATTAACAAAATCAGAAATGAAAAGGCAGATATAACAACAGACACTGAGGAAATCCAGAGAATCTTCAGGTCATACTTTGAAAACCTGTACTCCAAAAAATTCGAAAATCTAAAGAAATGGGCAGTTTTCTGGATAAATATCACTTACCAAAATTTAACCGAGATCAGATAAATAGTTTAAATCGACCTATAACCCGTAATGAAATAGAAGCAGTCATCAAAAGCCTCCCAACCAAAACACCACGCCCAGGGCCAGATGGCTTCACTGCAGAATTCTACCAGAAATTCAAACAAGAGCTAATTCCAGTACTCTTCAAACTGTTCCACACAATGGAAGCAGTTGGTATATTGCCAAACTCTTTCTACGAGGCTACAATCACTTTGATACCCAAGCCACACAAAGATATGACTAAGAAAGAGAACTACAGAACGATATCCCTCATGAACATCGATGCTCAAATACTCAATAAAATATTGGCCAACCGAATCCAAGAACATATCAGAAAAATCATACACCATGATCAAGTAGGCTTCATCCCAGGGATGCAGGGATGGTTCAACATACGAAAATCCATCCATGTAATCCACTATATAAACAAACTGAAAAAGAAAAACCACATGATCATCTCACTAGATGCTGAAAAAGCCTTTGACAAAATCCAACATCCCTTCATGATAAAGATCTTGGAGAGAACAGGAATAACAGGAACATATCTAAACATGATAAAAGCAATATACACCACACCAATAGCCAACATCAAAGTAAATGGAGAGAAACTCAAAGCGTTTCCTCTAAAATCAGGAACAAGACAAGGCTGTCCACTCTCTCCATATCTCTTCAATTTCATACTTGAAGTTATGGCTATAGCAATAAGACAAAAAAGGGGGATCAAAGGGGTACAAATTGGAAAGGATGAAGTAAAACTTTCACTCTTTGCCGACGACATGATAGTCTACATTAGTGACCCGAAAAACTCTACCAGGGAACTCCTACGGCTGATAAACACCTTCAGCAAGGTAGCAGGATACAAAATTAACTCAAAAAAATCAGTAGCCCTACTATATACAGATGATAAATCCAATGAGAAAGAAATCAGGGAAACATCACCTTTCACAATATCCACAAGCAACATAAAATATCTTGGGGTAACACTATCCAAAAAAGTAAAAGATCTGTACAATAAGAACTTTGAGACTTTAAAGAAAGAAATTAAAGAAGATACCAGAAAATGGAAAGATCTCCCATGCTCTTGGATAGGTAGAATTAACATAGTAAAAATCGCAATCCTGCCAAAAGCAATCTACAGATTCAATGCAATCCCCATTAAAATCCCAACACAGTTTTTCACAGACAGTGAAAGAACAATACTCAACTTTATATGGAAAAAGAAAAAGCCCAGGATAGCCAAAACATCTCTTTACAATAAAGGATCTTCTGGAGCATCACCATCACCGACTTCAAGCTCTACTATAGACAGAAGACGGGCCATAGTTCTGAAAACAGCTTGGTATTGGCACAAAAATAGACAGATAGACCAATGGAATCGAATTGAAAATCCTGATATTGACCGACACACCTATGATTACCTTAGTTTTGACAAAGGTGCTAAATCTATACAATGGAAAAAAGATAGCATCTTCAACAAATGTGCTGGTACAATTGGATTCGGACATGCAGAAAATTGCAGATAGATCCATACCTGTCACCATGCACAAAACTTAAGTGCAAATGGATCAAAGATCTCAGCATAAATCCAGCCACACTGAATCTTCTAGAAGAGAAAGTGGGAACTACCCTTGAACAAATTGGCACAGGAGACCACTTCCTGAACATTACACCAGTAGCACAGACACTGAGGTCTGCAATTAATAAATGGGACCTCCTGAAACTGAGAAGCTTCTGCAAGGCAAAGGAAACAGTCAGTAGGATAAAACGACCACCCACAGAATGGGAAAAGATCTTCACTGATCCCACATCTGACAGAGGACTGATTTCCAAAATATATAAGGAGCTCAAGAAGCTAGCCACCAAAACACCAAACAATGAAATTAAAAAGTGGGGTGCAGAACTAAATAGGGAATTCTCAACAGAGGAATCTGAAATGGCTGAAAGACACTTAAGAAAGTGCTCAGAATCCTTGGCCATCAGAGAAATGCAACTCAAAACAACTCTGAGATACCATCTCACGCCTGTCAGAATGGCTAAAATAAAAAATACCAAGGACAATCTATGCTGGAGAGGTTGTGGAGAAAAAGGAACACTCCTCCATTGTTGGTGGGAGTGCGAACTGTAAGACCACTCTGGAAATCAGTATGGTGGTTGCTCAGAAAAATGGGAATCAGTCTACCTCAAGATCCAGCCATTCCTCTCTTGGGTATATACCCAAATAGGGCATATACTTACAACAAGGACATATGTTCAACCATGTTCATAGCAGCATTGTTTGTAATAGCCAGAACCTGGAAACAACCTAGATGCCCCTCTACTGAAGAATGGATTGAGAAAATGTGGTACATCTATACAATGGAGTACTACTCAGCAGAAAAAAAGCAACGGAATCTTGAAATTCTCAGGCAAATGGATGGAACTGGAGGAAACCATCCTGAGTGAGGTAACCCAGTCACAAAAAGACAAACAAGGTATGTACTCACTGATATATGAATTTTAGACATAGAGCAAAAGATTACCAGTATATAATGCTCTTCACCAAAGAAACTAGGAAACATGAAGGACTCTAAGGGATAAATGGTCCCCAGGAATGGAAGTGGCATGAACTCCCGAACTAATTGGGGGCATGAGGGTGGGGGGAAAGGAGCTGCTACAATAAGAGCAAGAGAAGAGGAGAAGAGGAGAGGAAATGGAGGGGCAGAAACATTGAGTTGGGGGAAGAATAGAGGAAAGAGAGCAAGATGAGAGATATGATATCAGAGGGAGCCACTGTAGGCCCGAGAAGGGATCAGGAACCAGGGAGATCTCCAGAGACCTACAAGGATGACACGATCTGACAATCCAGGCAACGGTGGAGAGGATAACCTAAAAACCCTCCCCCTAAAATGAGATTGATGACTTCTCTTTATGCCATCCTAGAGCCCTCACCCAGTGGCTGATGGAAACAGAGACAGACATCCACAGATATACAATGAGCCGAAATCGGGAATTTAGTTGAAGAGAGAGAGGAATGAAGAACAAAGGGGTCTGTACCAGGTTGGAGAAACCCACAGGAACAGTTGGCCTGAACAAGGGAGAGCACATCGACCCCAGATGCTGTCAGGGAGGCCAGTACAAGACTGATCCAGACCCCTGAACATGGATGTCAATAAGGAGGCCTCTGCACTCCAGGGAGCCTCTGGTGGTGGATTAGTATTTTTCCCTGGTGCAAGAAGGGACTTTGAGAGCCCATCCCATATGAAGGGTTACACTCTGGCCCTGGACACATGGGGAAGGGCCCAGGATCAGCATAGGAAGATTTGGTGGACTTTGCAGAGCCCCCGTTGAGGGCCCTACCCTGCCTGGGGAGTGGTGGGTGGATGGGGTGGGGGTGGCTGGGGGTGGGGGAGGAATTTTGGGGGTGAGGGGAGGGAGAGGGAGAAGGGACTTGAAATAAGCTTGTTCCCTAACTAGAACTAATAAAAAATAAAAAATAAAAAAGAACAATGATATTGTTTGGGGTAGGGGGCTTAGGTGCCTCCCTGGCCAATAACTCATAGGGAGGCATCCCACACCTGACACTGAGATGTTCATTTAATAAACCTGGTCTTCTGGGGGAAGCATTGTCCACTCATGTGGGTTATCGCCACTGAAACTTCTATAAAAATATACATACATAAAATACATAGAAATTTTATTACTTTGTTTATTGTGTGTCTGTGTGTGTAAGTCAGGAGACAACTTTCAGGAGTTCTCTCCTTCCACTGTGTGTGGGTCCCAGAGACCAAACTCAGGTCATCAGGTTTGGGGACTAGTGCTTTAACCCACTGAACCATTATATTTTTTTTAAATTAGTTTGCAAGCTAGCAGGTTTCCATAAGGCTTTTCCATTCATCCTTAGTTTTGGTTACCAGTCCCTTCTCTCTCCCATCCTCTCACCTGCATCCATAGTGTGATTCTTCTATCAGAGGATGTGGTTTCCTGTGGAGAGCCACAGCCCTAAGATGGCGCCTGGCTAGATGCCAGGTAGTCCGAGCTTAGCTGTAAACAAGCCTTATTTGGAAGTATTGAGGCATCTGGCGTGCTTCCTTCTGTGGCCTATCCGGGATTGCCAGATGGCATGATCTGACTGGGCACTGAGCATCTACTTAAGGGCTTGCGGGGGCTGGGAGAGAGAGAAGCTGATGTAGAAGCTGAGAGAAGCTGATGTACAAGGTTCCTGAATGAACTGCTTGAAGAAGAGTCGTGGTCGTGTTTCTCTTGCTGGTCGAGATAGACGCGACGAGTGGTGGCCCGTACGGGGAACCTCCGCCAGTGAACGGCTCAGAACTTCCTGCAGTCAGGGCAGTCGACTGGTAAGTCCCAGGTAAGTTGGGACCAAGGTAATGTATCCGGTAAGGAGCAAAAAGGTCTCCGGTGTGGAGCAATAAGGTCTCCGGTTAGGAGCGATAAAGTTCCGGGAACGGACAAAGTAAAAGTAACCAAAAGTAAAAGTATGGGAAATTCGACATCGCAACCCATTTATCTCGCTCTTCAAGAGCTGTTACACTCTAAAGGGCTGAAGCTGAAAAAGGGACAGGAGGTGTTAAAACAGCTAAAAGAGGAGCGGTCCACTAAGTCAGAAAAGGAAAGTATTGAGGAAAGTTCAGAGGGGAGTAGCTCAGACGCAGAGGAGGAACTAGAAATACTAACAGAAAAAATGGAGAGGGCATCTTTACGGAAGCGTTCAGGGTCCTGTGAGGTGGAGCCTACTGCTCCAGGACCGCCTCCCCCTCCATACAACATAACTTCCTCTCCCGGCAGCTCCGGGGGCAGTCCTTTTGCCCGGAGGTATGGAAGGAAGTGAGACATGAGTTGAGTTATCCTGTCTTTCAGAATGACAAGGGGCAGCGCTATCATGAGCCCCTTGATTTCAAAACGATTAAAGCGCTTGCTGAGTCTGTCCGCACTTATGGGGTAACCGCAGCTTTTACAACAGCACAGGTTGAAGCTCTTAATCACCATTGCATGACTCCAAGCGACTGGATGAACTTGATGGGAACTTGTTTATCCCCTGGACAATATTTAGATTGGAAAGCCTTTTTAATAGAATATGCCAATGAGCAGGCTGCTGTCAATCATGCGGCAGGAAACACAGCCTGGGATGTGGACATGCTCCTGGGGCAAGGCCAATTCGCTCAGCAACAGACGGGATATCCGTTACAGGTCTTCAAGCAAATTAATAATATAGCAACTCGAGCCTGGAAATCATTGCCCAATAAAGGAGGAGTGAGTGGCAATCTTACTAAGATCATTCAAGGCCCCATGGAAACATTTTCCTACTTTGTTGCCAGAATGGTTGAGGCAGCTGGAAGGGTATTTGGAGATCCCGGCCTGGCCATGCCCTTGATAAAACAGCTTGTCTTTGAACAATGCACAAAGGAATGTAAGGCTGCAATCACCCCCTATAAAAACAAAGGATTAGAGGCCTGGATGAAGGTATGCAGGGAGCTAGATGGACCCTTGACCAATGCGGGTCTCTCGGCCACGGTCACACAACTTAAGCAAGCCAGGAAGGGAAGTAAAGGAGCTTGCTTCCGCTGTGGAAAGATGGGGCACCTTAAAAGGCAATGACCTGAAAGAGGAAGACGGCATGAGCAGGAACTGGGAACCACCCAAAGCAACCTGGTCTCTGCCCAAAGTGTAAAAAGGGGAACCATTGGGCCAATGAGTGTAGATCAGTAAAAGATATCCACGGTCAGCCTCTGACACAAGGCTATGGAGGAGCTCGTCCAAAAAAAGGGCAGAGGGTCCCCTGACCTCAGGGCCCACAAATATATGGGGCCATGGAGAATCCACAAGAAGAGGGATGGCCAACCCTATGGCCTCCTCGGCCACACGGAGAGCCACTGCAGGTTCGGCAGGATTGGACCTCTGCTCCACCGCCAGACTCGTATTAACTCCCCAAATGGGAACTCAATTGATAGAAACAGATTTCAAAGGACCCCTAGACCCAGGCACAGTTGGTCTGTTAATAGGAAGATCATCATCTGCCTTGAAAGGACTCATAGTACATCCTGGCATTATCAATCCAGATTACACAGGAACAGTTAAGATTATGGTATCCTCCCCTCAGGGAATAACATCTATTTCTCCAGGGGATAGAATTGCTCAACTTGTCCTTTTGCCCAGATTACATGAGAATTTTAGAAGGGTCCCTGAGGCCTTCAATTTGATCCCAGATTCTAATTATGTGGTTAATCTAGTTAAGGATTTAGAAGTCGCTAGAAAAATAAAGGTAAATAGTCCCATTCAAAATTATGTGAACCAGCTACAAAAAATTATTTGGAAGCGCTCACAACCCTTTTATATTCAGCATATTAGAGCGCATACTGGTCTGCCTGGAGCAATTAGTGAAAAGAATGATTTAGTGGATAAATGTACCAGAATGCAGTTTGCATTAGCCTCCCTTCCATTGGATAGAGCTCAACAATTTCATTCACAATTCCATGTTAATTCTAAATCTTTGCAATGCCGCTTTGGTATATCCAGTGCTGCTGATCATGATATAGTTAAGGCTTGTAAGGATTGTGTTACTTTCCTACATCCTCCAGCTTGGGGAGTAAATCCTAGAGGATTGACTCCACTTAAGTTATGGTAAATGGAAGTTACTCATATTCATGAATTTGGGACATTAACATATGTTCATGTATCTGTGGATACCCGTTCTGGAGTGATACATGCTACCCCCTTAAGTGGGGAAAAAGCAAGGAATGTAATTGCCCATTGCTTGGAAGCTTGGGCTGCATGGGGCATGCCACAACAACTGAAAACAGATAACGGACCAGCGTATACCGCTGTATCCTTTTCTGCCTTTTGCAAGCAAGTGCATATAGATTTGAAGCATGGACTTCCTTATAATCCTCAAGGTCAAGGTATCGTTGAACGAGCTTATCGAAACTTGAAGGAATGCCTAATAAAACAAAAAGGGGGAATAGGCCAAGGCCGCACCCCCAAGGAAAGAATATCTTTAGCTTTATTGACTCTTAATTTTTTTCAACTGGATGTGGATGGGCATTCGGCTGCTGATCACCATTATAGTGCCCTTCCCTGTACTAAGGGATTGGTAAAATGGAAAGATGTCATTACCGGACTGTGAAAGGGTCCTGACCCTGTGCTATCATGGGCGAGAGGGTCTGTTTGTGTTTTCCCGCAGGGTCAATCAGAGCCGGTGTGGGTTCCAGAAAGGCTGACAAGAAGAGTCCCTGCCTCTGAGGATGGCGAAAATCATAAGCAGACCAATGTACCCGATGCTGACGATCATGACGGTGATGCTGATCAACAAGACAACAGCAGAACCCGGATGGGGGATTCTGTGGGTGTTCCTGAAACCACTGCCAATCAGACATTCTGCTCAAGTTTTCCCTAAATTTTTTAGTAGCAATTTGAGTTTAAATTTACCTTTTTTACCTTTAGATAAGGATATTAGTCCTGTAGAGGGTAATGTTAGTTTTGGTTTGCCAGGGAAATTGTGCTTTTTTTATAGTTAGTAGTATTAGTCAGAATAATGATGGGTGCCCTGGGAGGAATGCTTATCCTTGTCAGTATCATTGCTTTATGGTGTATCTGCAGGATGAGGGTTTCACAGAGGAGAAGTAATGCCATGATTGCACAAGCCTTCGCAGCCCTGGAGGCAGGGCAGTCTCCTCAGGCTTGGTTAACGGTACTCAAAAGCTAAGTAATTACTTCTTCCACACAGGTTGTGAGACGTAGTACTGCACATGAAATGTGAACTTCATGAAGGACAAGTCTGATTGTATAGGGTTGGTATCGTAATCCCATCTCTGACAAAAGATACCGGACTGGTGTGGCACCAGCTTGGCTGATACCTAGGCGTGGGGCCATTACATTGTCCCTTGTTTTCAGAGATCAGACCCCTACCCTTACCTGTTGTGCTATAAAATAAAAAAGGGGGAACTGTGGAGAGCCACAGCCCTAAGATGGTGCCTGGCTAGATGCCAGGTAGTCCGAGCTTAGCTGTAAACAAGCCTTATTTGGAAATGCTTGAGGCATCAGGCGTGCTTCCTCCTTCTGTGGCCTATCTGGGATTGCCAGATGGCATGAGCTGATTGGGCACTGAGCATCTACTTAAGGGCTTGCAGAGACTGGGAGAGGAGAAGCTGATGTAGAAGCTGAGAGAAGCTGATGTACAAGGTTACTGAATAAACTGCTTGAAGAAGAAGAAAAAAAAAGAAGATACCAGAAAATGGAAAGATCTCCCATGCTCTTGGATAGGTAGAATTAACATAGTAAAAATGGCAATCCTGCCAAAAGCAATCTACAGATTCAATGCAATCCCCATCAAAATCCCAACACAGTTTTTCACAGACATTGAAAGAACAATACTCAACTTTATATGGAAAAATAAAAAGCCCAGGATAGCCAAAACAACTCTTTACAATAAAGGATCTTCTGGAGGCATCACCATCCCCGACTTCAAGCTCTACTATAGAGCCATAGTTCTGAAAACAGCTTGGTATTGGCACAAAAATAGACAGATAGACCAATGGAATCGAATTGAAAACCCTGATATTGACCCACGCACCTACGAATACCTTATTTTTGACAAAGGTGCTAAGTCTATACAATGGAAAAGAGATAGCATCTTCAACAAATGGTGCTGGTACTATTGGATTCGGGCATGCAAAAAATTGCAGATAGATCCATACCTGTCACCATGCACAAAACTTAAGTGTAAATGGATCAAAAATCTCAGCATAAATCCAGCCACACTGAATCTTCTAGAAGAGAAAGTGGGAATTACCCTTGAACAAATTGGCACAGGAGACTGCTTCCTGAACATTATGCCAGTAGCACAGACATTGAGGTCTGCAATTAATAAATGGGACCTCCTGAAACTGAGAAGCTTCTGCAAGGCAAAGGAAACAGTCAGTAGGACAAAACGACCACCCACAGAATGGGAAAAGATCTTCACCGATCCCACATCTGACAGAGGACTGATTTCCAAAATATATAAGGAGCTCAAGAAGCTAGCCACCAAAACACCAAACAATGAAATTAAAAAGTGGGGTGCAGAACTAAATAGAGAATTCTCAACAGAGGAATCTGAAATGGCTGAAAGACACTTAAGAAAGTGCTCAAAATCATTGGCCATCAGAGAAATGCAACTCAAAACAACTCTGAGATACCACCTCACACCTGTCAGAATGGCTAAAATAAAAAATACCAAGGACAATCTATGCTGGAGAGGATTGGAGAAGAAGGAACACTCCTCCATTGCCGGTGGGAGTGCGAACATGTGAGACCACTCTGGAAATCAGTATGGTGGTTGCTCAGAAAAATGGGAATCAGTCTACCTCAAGATCCAGCCATTCCTCTCTTGGGTATATACCCAAATAGTGCATGTTCATACAAGGACATATGTTCAACCATGTTCATAGCAGCATTGTTTGTAATAGCCAGAACCTGGAAGCAACCTAGATGCCCCTCAACTGAAGAATGGATTGAGAAAATGTGGTACATTTATACAATGGAGTACTACTCAGTAGAAAAAAGCAATGGAATCTTGAAATTCACAAGCAAATGGATGGAACTAGAAGAAACCATCCTGAGTGAGGTAACCCAGTCACAAAAAGACAAACATGGTATGTACTCACTCATATATGAATTTTAGACATAGAGCAAAGGATTACCAGCCTATAATCCTCTTCACCAAAGAAACTAGGAAACATGAAGGACTCTAAGCGATAAATGGTCCCCAGGAATGGAAGTGGCATGAACTCCTGAACTAATTGGGAGCATGAGGGGAGGGGGGAGGGAGCTGCTACAATGAGAGCAAGAGGAGTAGAGGAGAGGAAATGGAGGTGCAGAAATATTGAGTTGGGGGATGAATAGAGGAGAGAGAGCAGGATGAGAGATACCATATCAGAGGGAGCCACTATAGGTCCAAGAAGAGATCTGGAACCAGGGAGATCTCCAGAGACCTACAAGGATGACACGATCTGACAATCCAGGCAATGGTGGAGAGGATAACCTAAAAGCCCTTCCCCTAAAATGAGATTGATTACTTCTCTTTATGCCATCTGAGAGCCCTCATCCAGTGGCTGATGGAAGCAGAGACAGACATCCACAGATATACACTGAGCTGAAATCGGTAATTTAGTTGAAGAGAGGGAGGAATGAAGAGCGATGGGGTCTGTACCAGGTTGGAGAAACCCACAGGAACATTTGACCTGAACAAGGGAGAGCACATTGACCCCAGATGCTGTCAGGGAGGCCAGTACAAGACTGATCCAGCCCCCTGAACATTGATGTCAATAAGGAGCCCTCTGCACTCCAGGGAGCCTCTGGTGGTGGATTAGTATTTTTCTCTGGTGCAAGAAGGGACTTGGAGAGCCCATTCTACATGAAGGGTTACACTCTGGCCCTGGACACATGGGGTGGGCCCAAGACCAGCACAGGAAGATTTGGTGGACCTTGCAGAGCCCCAGTTGAGGGCCCTACCCTGTCTGGGGAGTGGTGGGTGGATGGGGTGGGGAGTAGGCTGGGAGTGGGGAAGGAGGCATGGGGGTGAGGGGAGGTAGAGGGACAAGGGACTTACATGTGAAACAAGCTTGTCCCCTAACTAGAACTAATAAATAAAAAAAAAAGTTTGTGAATGTCTGGATCAAATAGAAGTGTTTTTCGCGTAAACAGTTGGAAGGTCTGGTTCGTGGAGAGGACCGGTTCTGTAGCAAAGAAAGGTTTCTTTCATTACTCAAATACTAAATGCTTTTGGCATTACACTTATGCATCCCATCTTTCATAGGGGATTTTTATTAAATTTAGAGCTGAAAACAAGTCAAAATCTACCATAAAGAGAACTAAGCCCATGTTTTTCTGTATCGTCTGAATCAGTTTTTCCCTTGTAAATAGTGGGCTATTTTCAGTGAATCGGCTGCATAAGAGGGACATTTAAAAAGTAAAGAGAAAGAAAAAAGAAAGGAAGGAAGGAAGGAAGAAAGAAAGAAAGAAAATTATACATGTAGGACTGTTTTGTTTAGCTGCAACTTCCTTTAGTTTTTAAATAAATTGTTCCAGTTTTAGATATTTCTGGACATTAATAAATAAATATATTAGAACCTTAATTTACCATGCATCATTTAAAAATATAAAACCAGTCTTCTAATTTTAAAGTATTTCTTTGGAGCATTCCTTTGCATCGAATGTAGTCTTAATACTTCCAGACTGGTACTCTCAGCATATAATTCAATTGCAAAGGAATAACGTTTGATTTCAGAATTTTTTGAGGCATATTTGTTGATTAAGACAGTTTAGCAGTGATTTCCTAGGTTTCTGCAACACAAAAATCTTTAAATGCAATATGCTTTTAATATTAGTTATGAAAATGTTTGCACATTTGTCCTTGCAAACGTAAGTATATAGAACAAAAAGAAGAACACTTATTTGTAGGGGAAGCATTTAGGGTGTTTTTTGTTTTGTTTTGTTTTAGGTTTTTATTTTTTATGTATTTGAATTACAAACAAGATTGAATTACATGACGATCCCAGTTCCCTTCTCCCTCCCTTCCTCCCCCACCAACTAAAATCCTATCATATGTCCTTTCTTCTAATCTACACCTGACTCAACCTTTCTTCTTCCTCATGACCTCTGCATCCTTCCTTTTCTTCCCTCCTCACTCTCGAAGCTTCCTCCCCCCTCTTCCCATGTTCTCAATTTGCTCAGGGGATGGTGACCCTTTCCTCTTCTCCAGGGGACAAAGTTTGTCTCTTTTAGGGTCTTCTATGTTTACTAGTTTCTCTGGCAGTGTGGATTGTAGGATGGTAATCCCTTACTCTATGTCTAAAATCCACATATGAGTGAGTACATATCATGTTTGTCTTTTTGTGATTGGGTTACCTGGCTCAGAATGGTTTCTTCGAGTTCCATCCATTTGCCTGCAAAATTCAGGATTCCATTGTTTTTTTCTGCTGAGTAGTACTCCATTGTGTAAATGTACCACATTTTCTCTATCCATTCTTTGGCTGAGGGGCATCTAGGCTGCTTCCAGTTTCTGGCTATTACAGACAGTGCTGCTATGAACATCATTGAACAGATGTCCTTGTTGTATGAATGTGCTTCTTTTGGGTATATGCCTAAGAGTGGAATTGCTGGATCTTGTGATAGACTGATTGCCATTTTCTTGAGGAGTCTCCATACTGATTTCCAAAGTGGCTGTACAAGTTGGCACTCCCACCAGCAGTGGAGGAGTATTCCTCTTTCTCTTCATCCTCTCCAGCATAAATTGTCATTGCTGTTTTTGATTTTAGCCATTCTGACAGGAGTCAGATGGTATCTCAGAGTTGTTTTGATTTGCATTTCTCTGATGGCTAAGGATGTTGAGCATTTCCTTAAGTGTCTTTCAGCCATTTGAGATTCTTCTGTTTTTTTTTTTTTTGTATTTTAGAATCTTTTTTTTTCTTTTTTTATTAAATTATTAATATTTTCACATATACTTTCCCTCTCCCTCTCCCTCCCCCACCCCCATTCCTTCTCCCCCACCTCCAACCTACCCCCCACCCCATCCACCCGCCACTCCCCAGGCAGGGTAGGGCCCCCAACCAGGGTTCCACCAAGTCCACCAAATCTTCCTGTGCTGGGCCTAGGCCCCTCCCCATGTGTTCAGAGACAGAGCGAATCCCTTCAAGTGGGATGGGCTCTCGAAGTCCCTCCCACCCACCAGGGCAAAACGCCAGTCCACCTCCCTCTGGAGTCATTCATGATTTCTAGTTTCCTTGGGGTAGAGGATTATAGGCTGGTAAACCTTTGCTCTATGTCTAAAAATCCCAGGAGTGCAGGGGCCTCCCCATTGGCATCCATGATCAGGGGGCTGGATTAGTCCTGTACTGTCCTCCCAAAGAGCATCTGGGGTCGATATGCTTTCCCTTTTTCAGGCCAACTGTTTCTGTGGGTTTCTCCAACCAGGTACAGACCCCTTCGTTCTTCATTCCTCCCTCTCTTCAACTGAGTTCCAGATTTCAGCTCAGTGTATTTCTGTGGATGTCTGTCTCTGCTCTCATCAGCCACTGGATGAGGACTCTAGAATAGCATAGAGAGTATTCATCAATCTCATTCTAGGGGAAGGGTTTCTAGGCCAACTTCTCCTCCACTGCCCAGACTGTCAGATCGTGTCATCCTTATAGGTCTCTGGAGATCTTCCTAGTTCCAGATCTCTTCTCGGACCTATAGTGACTCCCTCTGATATGGTATCTCTCATCCTGCTCTCTCTCCTCTATTCTTCCCCCAACTCAATATATCTGCTCCTCCATTTCTTCTCCTCTACTCTTCATCTTGTGCTCTTATTGTGGCAGCACCCACTTCCCTACCCTCATGCTCTCAATTAGCTCGGGAGTTCATGCCATTTCCCATTCCTGGGGTCCATTTATCCCTTAGAGTCATTCATGATTTCTAGTTTCCTTGGGGTAGAGGATTATAGGCTGGTAAACCTTTGCTCTATGTCTAAAAATCATATATGAGTGAGTACATACCATGTTTGTCTTTTTGTGATTGGGTTACCTCACTCAGGATGGTTTCTTCTAGTTCCATCCATTTGCCTGCGAATTTCAAGATTCCATTGCTTTTTTCTGCTGAGTAGTACTCCATTGTATAAATGTACCACATTTTCTCTTTCCATTCTTCAGTTGAGGGGCATCTAGGTTGTTTCCAGGTTCTGGCTATTACAAACAATGCTGCTATGAACATGGTTGAACATATGTCCTTGTTGTATGGACAAGCAGTATTTGGGTATATACCCAAGAGAGGAATGGCTGGATCTTGAGGTAGATTGATTCCCATTTTTCTGAGCAACCGCCATACTGATTTCCAAAGTGGTCTTACAAGTTCACACTCCCACCAGCAATGGAGGAGTGTTCCTTCTTCTCCACAACCTCTCCAGCATAGGTTGTCATTGGTATTTTTGATTTTAGCCATTCTGACAGGTGTGAGGTGGTATCTCAGAGTTGTTTTGAGTTGCATTTCTCTGATGGCCAAGGATTTTGAGCACTTTCTTAAGTGTCTTTCAGCCATTTCAGATTCCTCTGTTGAAAAATCTCTGTTTAGTTCTGCACCCCACTTTTTAATTTCATTGTATGGTGTTTTGGTGGCTAGCTTCTTGAGCTCCTTGTATATTTTGGAAATCAGTCCTCTGTCAGATGTGGGGCTGGTGAAGATTTTTTCCCATTCTGTGGGTGGTCGTTTTGTCTTACTGACTGTGTCCTTTGCCTTACAGAAGCTTCTCAGTTTCAGAGGTCCCATTTATTAATTGCAGACCTCAGTGTCTGTGCTTCTGGCGTGATGTTCAGGAATCGTTCTCCTGTGCCAATTTGTTCAAGGGTTGTTCCCACTTTCTCTTCTAAAAGATTCAGTGTGGCTGGGTTTATGGAGAGATCTTTGATCCATTTGCACTTAAGTTTCGTGCATGGTGACAAGTATGGATCTATCTGCAATTTTCTGCATGTTCGAATCCAATTGTGCCAGCACCATTTGTTGAAGATGCTATCTTTTTTCCATTGTATGGATTTAGCACCTTTGTCAAAAATAAGGTGTTCGTAGGTGCGTGGGTTAATATCTGGGTCTTCAATTCGATTCCATTGGTCTATCTGTCTATTCTTGTGCCAATACCAAGCTGTTTTCAGAACTATGGCTCTATAGTAGACCTTGAAGTCAGGGATGGTGATGCCTCCAGAGGATCTTTTATTGTAAAGAGTTGTTTTGGCTATCCTAGGTTTTTTATTTTTCCATATAAAGTTGAGTATTGTTCTTTCAATGTCTGTGAAAAACTGTGTTGGGATTTTGATGGGGATTGCATTAAATCTGTAGATTGCTTTTGGTAGAATTGCCATTTTTACTATGTTAATTCTGCCTATCCAAGAGCACGGGAGATCTTTCCACTTTCTGGTATCTTCTTTAATTTCTTTCTTTAAAGTCTCAAAGTTCTTATTGTACAGGTCTTTCACTTTTTTGGTTAGTGTTACCCCCAGATATTTAATGTTGCTTGTGGATATTGTGAAAGGTGATGTTTCCATGATTTCTTTCTCATTGAGTTTATCATCTGTATACAGTAGGGCTACAGATTTATTTAAGTTAATTTTGTATCCTGCTACCTTGCTGAAGGTGTTTATCAGCTGTAGGAGTTTCCTGGTAGAGTTTTTCGGGTCACTTATGTAGACTATCATGTCATCTGCAAATAGTGAAAGTTTGACTTCGTCCTTTCCAATTTGTATCCCTTTGATATCCTGATCTTGTCTTATTGCTCTAGCTAGAACTTCAAGAACAATATTGAAGAGATATGGAGAGAGTGGACATCCTTGTCTTGTTCCTGATTTTAGAGGAAATGCTTTGAGTTTCTCTCCATTTAGTTTGATGTTGGCTATTGGTTTGGTGTATATCGCATTTATCATGTTTAGATATGTTCCTGTTATTCCTGTTCTCTCCAAGATCTTTATCATGAAGGGATGTTGGATTTTGTCAAAGGCCTTTTCAGCATCTAGTGAGATGATCATGTGGTTTTTCTTTTTCAGTTTGTTTATATGGTGGATTACATTGATGGTTTTTCGTATATTGAACCATCCTTGCATCCCTGGGATGAAGCCCACTTGATCGTGGTGGATGATTTTTCTGATATGTTCTTGGATTCGATTAGCCAATATTTTATTGAGTATTTTAGCATCAATGTTCATGAGAGATATTGGTCTGTAGTTCTCTTTCTTATTCTTATCTTTGTGTGGCTTGGGTATCAAAGTGATTGTAGCCTCATAGAAGGAGTTTGGCAATATCCCATCTGCTTCTATTGTGCGGAACAGTTTGAGGAGTATTGGTATCAGCTCTTGTTTGAATTTCTGGTAGAATTCTGCAGTGAAGCCATCTGGTCCTGGGCTTTTTTTGGTTGGGAGGCTTTTGATGACTGCTTCTATTTCATTAGGGGTTATGGGTCGATTTAAATTGTTTATCTGATCTTGATTTAATTTTGGTAAGTGATATTTATCCAGGAAACTGTCCATTTCCATTAGATTTTCGAATTTTGTGGAGTACAGATTTTCAAAGTATGACCTAAAGATTCTCTGGATTTCCACAGTGTCCGTTGTTATATCCCCCTTTTCGTTTCTGATTTTGTTAATTAGTGTGCTCTCTCTCTGCCTTTTGGTTAGTTTGGCTAGAGGTTTGTCTATCTTGTTGATCTTCTCAAAGAACCAACTCTTTGTTTCATTGATTCTTTGTAATGTTTTCCTAGTTTCTACTTTATTGATTTCAGCTCTCAGGTTGATTATTTCCTGGCGTCTACTCCTCCTTGGTGAGTTTGCTTCTTTTTGCTCTAGTGTTTTCAGTTGTTCTGTCAGTTCTCTAATGTGACTTTTTTCTAGTTTCTTCATGTGGGCACTTAGTGCTATGAACTTCCCTCTTAGGACTGCTTTCAGAGTGTCCCATAAATTTGGGTATGTTGTGTCTGCATTTTCATTAGAATCTAGGAAGTCTTTAATTTGTTTTTTTATTTCTTCCTCAACCCAGGAATGGTGCAATTGGGTGTTATTCATTTTCCAAAAGTTTGCAGGTTTCCTGCCATTTGTATTGTTGCTGAATTCTAGCTTTAATGCATGGTGGTCTGATAAGATACAGGGGGTTATTTCAATTCTTTTGTAATTGTGGAGGTTTGCTTTGTTGCCTACTATGTGGTCAATTTTGGAGAAGGTGCCATGTGGTGCTGAGAAGAAGGTATATTCTTTTGAGTTTGGATGGAATGCTCTATAGATATCCGTTAACCCCAGTTGGGCCATGACTTCTTTCAGATCCTCTGTTTCTTTGTTAAGTTTTTGTCTGGTGGTCCTGTCTAGTGGTGTAAGGGGGGTGTTGAAGTCTCCTACTATAAGTGTGTGTGGTTTTATGTGTGGTTTGAGCTTTAGTAATGTTTCTTTCACAAATGTGGGTGCCTTCGTATTTGGAGCATAGATGTTCAGGATTGAGATTTCATCTTGATGGACTTTTCCTGTGATGAGTATGAAATGCCCTTCTTCATCTCTTTTGATTGATTTTAGTTTAAAGTCCATTTTGTTAGATATTAGGATTGCTACACCTGCTTGTTTCTTGAGGCCATTTGATTGGAAAATCTTTTCCCATCCTTTTACTCTGAGGTATCGCCTGTCTTTGAAGTTGAGGTGTGTTTCTTGTAAACAGCAGAAAGATGGATTCTGTCTTCGTATCCATTCTGTTAGCCTATATCTTTTTACGGGTAAGTTAAGGCCATTGACATTTAGGGATATTAATGTCCATTGTTCGTTGGTTCTTGCTTGGTTTGGATTTATTGTTGGTGGTGTCATTGTGTGTGGATTTTGCTCTCCTGCTTCTTTTTGTGTTTGGCAATATTAGATTATCTATTGCCTGTGTTTTTGTGCATGTAGTTATGTTCCTTGAGTTGGAGTTTTCCTTCCAGAACCTTCTGTAGTGCTGGATTTGTGGATATGTATTGTTTAAATCTGTTTTTGTCATGGAAAATCTTGTTTTCTCCATCTATAGTGATTGAAAGTTTTGCTGGGTACAGTAGTCTGGGTTGACATCCATGCTCCCTTAGTGCTTGTAGTGTATCTATCCAAGACCTTCTGGCTTTCATAGTTTCCATTGAGAAGTCGGGTGTGATTCTGATTGGTTTGCCTTTATATGTTACTTGGCCTTTTTCCTTTGCAGCTCTTAATATTTTTTCTTTATTCTGTAGATTTGGAGTTTTGATTATTATGTGTCGGGGGGACTTCTTTTTGTGGTCCAGTCTGTTTGGTGTCCTATAAGCTTCTTGTACTTTCATAGGCATATCTTTCTGTAGGTTGGGGAAGTTTTCTTCTATGATTTTGTTGAATATGTTTTCTGTACCTTTGAGCAGTGTTTCTTCACCTTCTTCTACACCTATTATTCTTAGGTTTGGTCTTTTCACGGTGTCCCATATTTCCTGTATATTTTGTGTTAGGGATTTGTTGGTCTTGAGGTTTTCTTTGGTTGATGAATGTATATCCTCTAGCGAGTCTTCAATAGCTGAGATTCTCTCTTCTGTCTCTTGAATTCTATTAGTTATACTCACATCTTTAGATCCTGCTCGTTTATCCAACCTTTCCATTTCCAGCATCGCTTCATTCTGTGTTTTCTTTAATGTGTCTAATTCAGCTTTCATGTTTTGAACTGTTTCAAGAGCTTCCTTCACTTGTTTGGTTGTTTTATCTTGGGTTTCTTTAGCTTCTTTAAGAGATTTGTTTATTTCTTGAATATTTTGGTTTGTCTTTTCCTCCATATCGTGTAATTTTTTGCTTACTTTTTCTTCTATTTCTTTAAGGGATTTTCTTGTTTCCTCTTTGAAGGTCTCTATCATCTTGCTCAGATAATTTTTGAGGTCCATCTCTTCTTCATGCACTGTGTTGGGCTTTTCAGATCTTGCTGGAGTGGAGTCCCTAGATTCTGGTGGTGTCATATTGGTCTTTCTGTTGTTGAGCGGGTTCTTATTCTGTCTTCTTCCCATATCTTTTTCCAGTGAGTGCAGGTAGGATCTCTCTATCTCCTCTTGTTACTCTGTAGTGTGTGTGGGCCAGGAATTCAATGTCCGAAGCTCTGGATGGTTTTGCCTCTCCTCGTAGCCTCCTCACTCTGATGGCGTTAGGCCTCTTGGTGGATCGGTCGCCGGGAATGGAATGAAGAGTGGCCTGTACCCAGATTCGGGGAGCTCCTCCCTGCCTGGACGTGTCTGTTTCAAGCAGGGACGAGCCTGGAGGGATCTGGGTGGATGGCGCTTAGGACAAGAATTGGGTAAAAGCAGGGGGTGGCTCACCTGGTCTGCGGTGAGTCCACGGAAAGGGAAGGAAGAGTGTCCTGAACCAAGCCAGATTCAGGAAGCTCCACCCTGCCTGGGCTTGTCTCTTTCAAGCAGGGACAAGCCTGGAGGGATCTGGGTGGATGGCGCTTAGGACAAGAATTGGGTAAAAGCAGGGGGTGGCTTACCTGGTCTGCGGTGAGTCCACGGAAAGGGAAGGAAGAGTGTCCTGAACCAAGCCAGATTCAGGAAGCTCCACCCTGCCTGGGCGTGTCTGTTTCAAGCAGGGACGAGCCTGGAGGGATCTGGGTGGATGGCGCTTAGGACAAGAATTGGGTAAAAGCAGGGGGTGGCTCACCTGGTCTGCGGTGAGTCCACTAGGGTGTTTTTTTAAATTTTATTTTGTTTTGTCAAAAATACTCCTTTACCTGTGAATTTTTAAATGTTTTCCTAAAGTATTGGAAGTCAACAAGATGGCTAATTTTCGACAGAGAATTTGAGTGCTTAATATTCGGAAGATGATATGAAAATGACCTAACTTAACATGAAAACGATGGTTTATTTTTTTCATTTCCTTCAGTGATTCCTTCTGCCTGTGCAATCAAACTTACTTTCCTCCATCTGTGGGGAAAAAAGTCCTGTTTGCATTAGACCTCCAGGGATGGTGACTCACACATTCTTTTACACCATTTTCCCCAGGAATCTTGAACATTTTTTCTTTTGTGAGCGGACAGCAGTTTCTTTTCATTTAAAAGACTTTTTTTGCTTGATAACGGCTTCAGACCAAAGAATCCCGCTGAAGGTACCAGACTTCCCTGAGAAGTAACATGTATGCAGTGAACTCAGGAGACAGACCAGATAAGTGACAAGTGTTACAGGTAGCAAGGTATGTTGTGATCAGTTTCCAGAATGAAATCTTAATCCACAGCAAGGGGGTGAACTACAGCATTGGATATCAAGAGCAAGATCTTCTGGACAGAGTGTTGAGAAATTATATTCAAGTTCCAGAAACAGCACAGTAGAGTATTATTTTGATGAAGCACTTGAATGCAAAGAAAAAAACTGGAAAGTTTTTTAACAACAAAATTAAATACATGGATATATAAATAAATACAGCAATTATATAAAGGATGAATGAGGTTATTTATTCCCGAGAGGGAAGAGAGGCATCCCCTGAGCACACACAAAGTCCTCGCAAATATGGAGGATTTACAAACTTCCACTTTGTGATTCTACTTTATGACTAACACAAGTTCCAACTATTTTTCCATATATTGACTATTAAAGAAAACAAAGTATGTGATGAATTTTCCAATATGCATCTTCCAGGTATTAATTTGTTTTGTAAGCAATTCAGAAATATTTTTAAAGAAAAACTAAAATGATGCAATTAATCAGATACTGAAGAATACAGTTCAGAAGAATGCATACCCATACTATATCAATACCTGCTTTGAGTTCTCCAGTATGGAAAAAGACAGGTAACTTTCTCTTTGGGTGAATTTGAAGTTCTTGATAGGCTGTGAATGTCCTAATGCAACCTGTGCCACATTATCACGTAGCTTCTATTCTGTAGTTATCCACAGTCCTTTCAACAGGAACCCACAAAAACATACATGGACTGAACCCCAGACTGCTGTCTGGGAGGCCAGCATGGGACTGATGCAGACCCCTGAATGTGGATGTGAATCAGGATGCCTTGGCACTCTATGGGGCCCCTGGTAGTGGATCAATATTTTCCCCTGGTGTAAGAAGCGACTTTGAGAGCCCATCCCATGTGAAAGGATGCACTCTCATCCTGGACACATGGGGAAGGGTCTAGGCCCGGCCCAGGATGATGTGGTGGACTTTGGGGAGCCCCCAGTGGAGGGCCCTACCCTCCCTGGGGAGCAGAGGGGGGATGGGGTGGGGGCCAGGTGGGGGATTGGGAGGAAGATTAGGGAGGAGAGGAGGGAGAGGGAGAAGGGATTGACATGTGAAGCAAACTTGTTCCTAATTTGAACAAAAAAAAATCCATGGACACAGGGGTATCAGCAGAAATTCAGCAGATAGGCTGAGGAAAATGTGTGGCACCATTTTTTAAATGATCTCCAAGATAAATAGCCAGGGATGAGGGGTCTGGGAAAACAGTGGTGCAAGAAAGAGTGGACAGGGAGAGGCTTCCCTAGAATAACCTCTTGTCCTTGGAAAGCTCCCATAGACTTCCAGCCTGTCAGACAACCATGTGGGGAAGGAAGCATAGACAAGGTGTTAAATTCCACCAGGTAACAAACAGGCTCTGAAAGATCCAGTCCTTTGCTAGGCTCACAGCCACCACCATTGCTTTGCCCAAATAGCCAGCTCCTGTTCTGGTCAGTCACAAGAGAGTGGGACCTCAGGGCGAGATCCTGGGAAGCAGTGTTCTAAGACACATCGAGGCCCTTGTTTACTGGACATTGTCCCCTGCACCCTTCCTTAGTGTGTCTCTCTGGGGATATGCATCAAAATCACTCCAAAGCTGCTCAAACTGGGGTGGGTCCTCTCAGAATTCCTAATGGATTTTCTGACTGGAATGAGGTGAGAATCTGCCGTTCTAACAAATCCCCTTAATGCAGATGCCTAGCAAGGAACTGAGCTCCTAGTAGAGACTTCAGGGTTGGGGCAGCTGAGGGGCATGAGTCTCAAGGGGATCCTTTTCTGAGGCAGCTCACCTGTAGCTTTTCCAGGCACCCAAATCCCCTGTGCAGCTGCTGTTTCCAAAATTGGGATGTGTTATCTGACTCGATTCTACTCTGGTAACCCACATGGCACATTTCCAACGTTTCCAGGCCTTAACAAACACTGCAGTGAGAAACTGTCAGGGCACAGAAAGAGGGCTCTTCTTTGGCATAGTAACCTGAGCAATGGAACACTTGTGGCTTGAGAGCTGCAGAGGGAGGAGCTGGAGAAGAGAGCCACAACCCAACTCTCTCTCTGCCTCCACCACAGCACAACTCCCTCTCCTCCTAGACCCCTGCCTAGCCTTCTATCTTAAAGACGGTGTCAGACTGTCCCTTCATCATTTTAAATACTCTGCTTCACTGACCACATCATCACCCAGTCATCAGCATCTGTGATGTTCAGAATCTATTCTTTTCACTGGCTGCAGACCATATTGAAGCCACTTTAATCCAGCCAGAGACATCCTGTTCTGGTTGCTAGATGGCACTATAACTTGAATAGTGAAATCTCTCAACCATCATTAGGGAAATGGGAATAAAAATCAATTGGAAACAGCAAAGTTGGATGTGCCTGGAGTCCATTCCTCCTCAAGAAAGTGGGAATTTGTTCCTTTGGTTACAAGCAGATGTTTGAGGGTTTGAATGGAGGGGAAAGCAGGAACCCTGGGGATGAACATACAGAGGGATAAGAGCAAGAGCCTCCGGGACTCAAGGCACTTAAAGTTATCTTCAATCGCCCAGACTCCTGATCCCACACATTCCTGGGAAATGGCCTAAATGCACAGTAGAGTACAAAGTAGATTTTTCTAGGGAACGACCATGTTGGAATCTACAGAAATAAAATATAAAGGGCAGCCTTGAAAATAGTGTGGCTGCTTATGTGGGTGTAGTTGTGTCTCTCTGTGTATCTGTTGTTTGTGTGAGTGTCTGTGTGTG